>NC_081526.1:34304024-34416524 GCF_030273125.1 Centropristis striata | reverse complement strand
TGATCAGAGAGGGAGGGCCGGAGCTGTGCTCAGACCCACAGGCCGTATTGATTTTGAATAATGCTTTGTGTCTCCTCGAGCTGCATACATACATAATTTGTCTTCATTATGTGTTGGGCAGAGGCATGTCTGCGTTGTTTTGCTTATATTCCAAAGCGGGTTTGTTTTAAGTGGAAAAGGTTGTGAAGAAAGAGGGCAAATAGAGAAATGTACACTGTAAACTTCTTGTTTTGTATATCATTACTGATCTATGTGTTTAGACTGGTAAATGTATATATATATATATTACTTTAAGGATAATACATGGGGAATTATTTATGTAATAACTGACTGTTTACAAGTCAGAGGTGAAACATCTCAACTGTATAGTTGGGTTCACAGTAGAGGTGGGGGAAAAATAGATACAGCATATTATCGCAATATTTTTTGTGGCATTATTATATCGATTGATGGCTGCTAAGTATCGATATTTCGCGTTTATTTCAGTATTTTCGCCATTTTTGTTTTTTTCACAGGTGGTAGCATAAGTACAATGCTCACTTTTGCATACATGCAAAATTATCATTTTTATCTATTTGTTGGAAATGTTCTCTGGGCTTGTCTTAGCACAAATGTGAGGAATGTTAAAGTTTGTTAAGTTTTAAGTTGTGTTCTGTTTCAATAGACTCCATTATAATTTATGAAAGAAACTGTTTATCTCAGAAACTAGGAGCAAAATCAAGTATTCAGAATCTATAAAACCATAACATGTTAAATATAAATCAATCAAATACATGCAAACATATTAAAGATGGAGGGAAAAGCCATACAGCATAATATGGTGATATTTTGCGTTGCGATACTATATCGATTTATGGCCACCAAGTGTCGATATTTAGCGTTTATTTCATTATTTTCGCCATTTTTTTTTTTTTCACAGGTCGTAGCATAAGTACAATGCTCACATTTTGCATACATGCAAAATGATCATTTTTATCTATTTGTTGGAAATGTTCTCTGGGCTTGTCTTAGCACAAATGTGAGGAATGTTAAAGTTTGTTAAGTTTTAAGTTAAAGTGATTTTTCCCCATCAGACTATATCTAGTGTTTGGCAACATAGTACTGTTTCTGTTTCAATAGACTTCATTATAATTTATGAAAGAAACAAGGAGCAAAATCAAGTTTTCAGAATCTATAAAACCATAATATGTTAATTATATATCAATCAAATACATGCAAACATATTAAAGATGGGGGGAAAAGCCATACAGCGTAGTATGGTGATATTTTGAGTTGCGATACTATATCGATTTATGGCCACCAAGTATCGATATTTAGCGTTCCGACAACCATCAGTATTTTTGTTTGGAGGTTGTAGCGGGCTCAATTTTGGGAACATCTCTACTGACATCATATGAAACTAGAATATCTAAGGAATCTATAGGCAACATGTGCGTCAGGATATTGTGTCGGGACGTTTTCAAACAACACGTTCGTCTTTTTTTAATGTTTCATTCAGAAACTTTAAGAGCAGTGAAGCTTGTTGTTTGTGACAGTTTGATAAAATGCTGCAGTTGTTGTCGTAACAAAATCAATCGAGAAGTAGGTTCATTTTCTCATAGACGTCATACAATAAGACTTTTTTTTTTGCAACCAGTGGAGTCGCCCCCTGCTGGCCATTAAAAATAATGCAGGTGTAAGTGTCTTCCCTTTTCAGATCCAGAGCTTTCTGCTTGTTTGGAATATAACTAATACTGTAATGATGATAATATCAGACAGCAACAGGAGTTAACTGGGTAACACTTTACAATAACCAACTAATTGATGTTTATAGATGGTTTATAGACCAATTATTAGCCATTTACAAAGTGCTATACATATTTAATCTTTAAATGTTTTCAACCAATTTCTTAAAGGTATATGAATCATTTCAAAATCATTAACATACTTAATATGGTGTTAAAAATGTTAAAATGAGTGCAACTAAAACTATTAATAAACTATTAATTATAATTTAATTGTTTGGTAATGGTAAAGTAACTATAAACGTACATTAATATACCGTATTTTTGTCATTTATAAATGATGTAGTTAGTTAAACATTAATAAATAATGTATTTACCATTCTAAATGGCCTATATACGGTTTATAAATGATGATTAAACATTAAGAAACTATCTGTTTACCATTTATAAATGATGGTTATTGTAAAGTGTTACAGTTAACTGCTGTTTGGCCATTTTGTCTGTGTCTAAAATGTTAAAGCACAGTCAATCTTTGCAGAAATGTGATCCTTAATAGTCTAATATGGACAAATTCAGTGGTTGATTTATGTGTACCTGAACACATTTACACTGACAGCAGACAAATGGATGTTGAAGTCATCATTCAGTCCCAGGTCACTAGTGCAAAACAGTTAAAACACACTTAAGTAGTGCTTCTGTCTGAACTCTACAGCATGGAGGTAAAATTACTGTGCAAGAATTAAACCCCCAAACCTAAATCATCAAACTTCAGTTGAAAGTTTAATTTTAAAGCCCATTTACAATGACCCAGAGTTCATCGTATCGTCTTTTAATTTTGATATTGTGCAGTGAAACTCATAAAGTTTTAAAATGATGTAGTGTTTGTGTCCTTTCCTGTCCAGTCACACTGGGACAAGACATAAAATAAATCATCTCTTAAAGCTGCCTGGGCTGTTGGATGGACACTCCGACACTCCAACTCAGCTGTAGAAACCTCATCGTAAAAACACTTCAACTTACTGCATTTCATACCAACTGATTTTAACAGGGTCAATCCACATAAACCTGAACCACAACAGGCTTTTTGAGGTGTGTTATAAACAGATTTATAAGTGCTACAGAACTCATTACCCAATCTTCCCCAAAACGTCCAGCTTATTTGCTCAATGAAGGAATAATGGTCATGCTCTAGCCCAAAAGATGAGTTAAGATAAGATATGACTTTATTTATCCTGCAGGAGGGAAATTTAGTGGTCACAGCAGCTCAAGATACAGACACATAGATATGGAAAACAGAATAAGAATATAAGATATATGCTTACATTTCTGCTATTTTGCATTTGTTATTAATACATATTTTTTATGTTTGTTTGCATTTTACAGCTATTGCACATTGGAGAAAATATATTTTAGCATGTCAATAGGTTAAATAGGTTGTTGCATGTTGCATGAACAAAAGTAGAAAAAATACAGAAGGCCTAATATGTACCGGTGGATCTCAATAAATTAGAATATCATAGAAAAGTTTATTTATGTCAGTAATTTATTTAATTTCTTCTAATTATAATGAATATGGCTAACATTTAATGAAGACGTACAATTCAGTGTCTCAAAAAATGTGAATATTATTATATAAGATATAAAGACCAATTTTAAAAAGCATGTTTAATATGGAAATGTTGGCCTTTGAAAAGTATGTCATCTATATGTCTCAATACTTGGTTGGGGCTGTTTGACTTGAACTACTGGAAATGGACTTTTCCATCATATTCTAATGTATTGAGATGCACCTGTATATAATATTGAACCTGGTCATACACAGGAATCCGTGAAATAGCCACGGATTTGCTTAACTCAAAATCCGTGGAATAGCCACGGAATCACTCAAATTTCCGTGAAACTGACATGGATTTCGCTACAATGCAAGTTAATGACAGTCATATCCCGTGGCTATTCGTGTTCCAGGTCACGTGACTTTCAAGGTCCCATCGGTCAGAACAAAAAACATGGCGGACAGTTCTCTAATTTTTTGTGAAAAAAATCAATATTTTGACTTAGTTTCTGCATAAAAATGGATTTTGATCACATTTCTAGTGAGAAATATATGTTTTATTTTCTAAATATTCACTCAGTGAATGTACATAATCACTTTGTATGTTGGAATAGCCACGGGATATGACTGTCATTAACTTGCATTGTAGCTAAATCCATGTCAGTTTCACGGAAATTTGAGTGATTCCGTGGCTATTCCACGGATTTTGAGTTAAGCAAATCCGTGGCTATTTCACGGATTCCTGTGAGACCATGTTGATAATATTATAAGTCATTGTATGCTGTATCTTCTGAACTCATATTTCAGTACCAATGGACTCAGGGGTGGCCCCACAGAGTCTGGACTCATATGCAGAGCTGTTTCCACCATCTGTCTTTTGTCTTTTGAGCGGTTTGGTGTTTGGGTTTTCTGTCTCTGCTCCCACCACCATTCCAGCGCTTTCTTGCCACAGAGCTATTATCGGCGGTCATCATTTCCCATCTGCCCCCCTGGGGCTGCAGCAGGCTGAGGTATCAGCACAACCTCAACTTTCTGAAGGTCATTAGTTCAATTCCCAGCTGAGGATCATCTTTCCTATGTTTGACTTCCCATTGAATGCATTATTAGAGTCATAGTGTTGGTTTAGTGGGTTTGCAGACTTTCCAAATGGGTCTTAGTATCCAACCGTGGGTATAGTCGTGCGGTAATGGTGGCCACACTCAACATTCTTTTTGGGACCGTTGTGTTACCAAGCAAGTAGGGTTGTCAAAAGTATCGATACTCAAAAAAGTAAGTGCGAGGAGCCATGATGTGTCGGCAGCTGGCGTAAAACTGGCAGAGAGCCACATAAATAGATTTCATGTCACCCAAAACGGCTTATGTATGAAAAAAAGTTGACAAAAAAGAAAAACTAAGGACATTTTCACTATAATTGTAGTTAGTTTGAGTTAGTTGTTGTTTTTTAAAACCTCTCATTTTTGTGTTTTGTTAGTTTTCATTCATTATAATAACCTTAGTTACCATTGGCAACCTAAATTGTCACTGGGACTAGGCTGCACAATTTTATAAAAAATTGTAATTGCATTTATTTTGACCAATATTGCAATTGGGACTGCTTGTTTTTCTGGTCAAAGCCTAGATATAAGGGTCAGATGGCCCAATAGTGCATCTGCCAAAGGGCTTTTTATGCCTTTTATGGTGTGCTGTGGTTAAGGAATAGACATTTTGGCATAAAAAAACACTTGGTTAGGGTTAGGGGAAGATCAGTTCCTTCCACCGTTGGGCGGTTGATACAAAGGCCTGTCATCACTGTAGTTGCAATATGTTTCATGATATTGTAGGAAATAATAATTTTTACATCATTATTCTCATTTACACTGAAAGATATATTAAAGCGATCATGGTGTGAATGATTTTTATGTGAGGATCTATTCCAAACAGATTGTCTTCTTTAAGTTGGTAGAATATGATTTCCAGGCTGACACTACAACACTAATCCAGAATGATATTTTGGCACGTATATTTTGCCTTTAGAATATACACTGCAAAAAAGCCAACTTGTATTTTTTGGCCTAAAACAGTGATTTAATTTGGTAAAACTTGGAAATATAAATTACTGACATTTAGGGCAATAATGTAAGTTAGCACAACAAAGGAAGCCAGTTGTCTGCTCAAAAACAAGTTGGTGAGTTGTTGTTACTTATATCTTTAAGATGGGGTTCACAACAAGGGACAATAGTTCTGATAACTCTTATTTCTTTTTCGTGAAATGCGGGAAAGCGGTGAAATTTGGTCATTAGCGTAAGCTAGCGGCTAACTGATGCTAACGGCTAACTGATGCTAGCAGCTAACTGATGCTAGCGGCGCTGCTTGTTACAGCTACAAGAGTAGCCATTAGCGTATCAATGCTAACTCAAAATTGTGGTCACAACATTAGCTGACATTCATAGCGGCTTTACAATCGTGCCAGAGAAATTCAGAGTTGAGCAAACTCAAAAACAAAACTTAAAATATTTAGTTTAATTGTCCAACTTAAAATTTTATCGAAGTTTGTTGCCTTGAAATTTTGAGTTCACCCAACTTTTCTTTTTTTGCAGTGTACAGTTTGTCAGGTGATTTGGTACATGTTGTTAAGATTTTGATTCATTGTGCAGCCATCCTGCCCACTGCTCTGGATACATGCAGAGATACAAGCAGAGATACAATTTCACTACACATTGTGCTGTGTACTATTGCATGTGACAATAGTTTATTTTTACTCCATGGATTTCTCTTTAAGGATTTCCACCTTGCACTTGTCAAGCCTCAGCAGTGAAACTTTCCCTGTCTATCACCTGTAGAAGCCTGTATTTGCGGTGCAGCAGGCGTCTGATTGAACTGCAGGTGACATCGTGAGCTGAGTCGTCTTCCTCTCACTCTGGGCGGCTCCCTCATTTAGGATTTCATTCAGCTCATCTGACACACTCCCGATGGTATCAACAAGCACAGTGGGACGATATATCAGTAATAAATGAATTACATTGACTGCAAAATGAATGACGTGGCAGTGTCGGCAGCGGGGCGCCGCGCTGCTGTGTAATCGGGACACTGCTGCATGAAATTGAATTAATGAATTAATGTTCTCTGGGTGGATCACGTCACGTTTTGTTGCAGAGATTTCGGCTTGATGCAGCTCATTATGGTGATATTTGGCCCCTCAATCAGTCCACACGCATTTATCCTGTCTAATGATATAATTAAAGTAATTACTTTGATGCACAATCAAAGATTGGAACACATATTAGCCAATCAAAGATATTCAGCGTGTTAGGCTGTACTATTTTCAGCTCTTTCCATTACTCCGTTTCTTTTGGCTGGAAATAGTTCTGAAATGCATTTTCTTTTGTCATGATTCCGGAGGTTAAATGCGCCGTTTCCCCCATTGAGCAGTATTTTCCTTGAAGTGATTGTGATTGTGAAATATTTTGCAGAATTATCTCACTTAGCTCATTCTCTATCATGATGAAAGGGGCTTCTTCTGGTCATGTGGTGTATCTGATGTTTACGCACCCCAGGCAGATCGTTTGAAAAACTCAAATTGCGGAGCAAATCGACCATTTTCATGTCAGTATTCATGGCACTGGGATCCTCAAATTGGTGCTGATATGCAAATACTGGGTGTAAAAAAGAACTGCTGCTTTACAGATAGACTTCAAACCAAACCAGGCTCTTTATGGCAGTGCCAAAGAGTCCAATCAATCAATAAGATAGTTGATTAACGCATAATATCATTAAAATCATCGTTTTGTTTGAGGTTACAACACTTTCAGTTGCTCAAAACATCCACGTTCTATCTGAAACGGCTTGATTTCATTCTATAATAACTCAGTGTGAGTCAATGTGAGGGAGATTACAAATCCCTTCGATGAAAGAAGAAAGCGACCAAAGACCAGCAGATGTGTGCAGTATAGTGTATAGAGCAGGGATGGGCAACTGGAGGCCCGGGGGCCACATACGGCCCTCACCCTCACTTGAAGTGGCCCTCAGTACAACTACATGCATTTGAGCATGAAATCCTAAAAGTGCAGTGTCAAAATGCACAAAATGACTCCTTGCAATTAATGTTGGTCTGCTGTTGTTGCACTGAAAAAAAAAGAAATCACAGTTAGTGGTTATTTTTGATTTGCTTCAAGCCTTTTGTATTCCTATTTATGTTAAGTTACTGCACTGTAAACATATTTAAAATTGCAGTTTCATCATTTCTGGTTACGTGCATGGTCCTATATGTGGCCCTGTGGTAGTGAACATGAAAAATTGTGGCCCCCTCCAGCATTTAAGTTGCCCAAAGATCAGCAAATGTGTGCAGTATAGTGTATAGAGAAAGAGAGAGAACACATTTCTCTCTATAAACATAGTTCAGATTTATGTGCCACACGGCTTCACTCTGGTTGTGAAGTCACAATTCAAACCCTTCAATCAGCATTACAGGTTACAGCCTCCGCCAGAGAAGAGAACGGGTCAATCAGACAGAATGGGTTTTTAAGCCTGTTCTCATAAATGGTTTGTAGGATTACCCATGAAAAGTAATGCACTGAAATGTCATAGCTTTCTTATGAAATGTGGTCAGGTGATGCGGTATAAAGCCACATAGCTCCCTGTAGAGCTACGGCAGTTGATTTTGACAAGTAAAAAGGAAGAGCACTTCAGATTCCTCAAAAAAATTGCTAACTGTAATAAAATGAGCATGAAGCAAACTGAACAATGTGACTTTAGCATCCCTGGCTCAATGACTCTTCTACTGATGGTTCACAAGATTTATTCACAACTGTAGCTCCATGAATATAAATAACAGACATTTTTGACCACCTTGTGAATTCACTGTAAGAGCTACGAGATGGGAAAACAATAGCAAACATAAGCATTAGCAACTTAGCAAATAAACACTTTTACAGTTGTTAAGACAACAAAAATAGCCACTAATTCACTAGTTCAGTTTTTTTTTGTAAAGCACTTTGTGTTTCATTTTTATGTATGAAAAGCGCTATATAAATAAAGTTTGATTTGATTTGATTTGATTTGATTTGATAATATTTATGACAGAAGAAACTCTGTCAGCCAGGCTCTAAAGAAGCCTTTTTGATACTTTGCATCAACTTTATATGAATTACGAAGCACTTTTACTGATAAGGCAGATTTACTGTTCGTGTCTCATTTATCGTTCTACCTCTTATTTCCTATCACTACCTTTCAAAATAAAAGTACTCGTTTCACACTGGATGGCACCTTTTCAAAATAAAAGCATCACAACATCGTAAAGCACCAAGAAAATATACAAACATGAAAAACAATCTATTTAATACAAATGCACCACAAATAACCTTGCTAAAAGTCATTTACAGGGACCTCACAACCAACACATTGTGATTGTGTAGTAACCATTTGATAATACAAGACTTACCAAGCTTAATATATTTTTTATTAATTTAATAATTAGACTGAAAACAACCCTATCATTCCTCACCACCAATGGCTTCAAGTGAATGTTGTTTAATCTTCAGGAATTTGAGCAAAACTAGCTTACTGTATCAAACCTTGCTAGCATGAATTACTGAGTTTAATTTGATCCAAAACTTATTTCAACACAAAACACATTCAAATATAAAGATTACTGTGAAAACTAACCTCATGCCTCTTCGGGGGATGCTAAAACATTGATCCGTGCAACAAGCGTCCATTACCAAAACAGGCTTTTGCATAGTACTGTATATATGCAGTACTATATCTTTTATTTTGCCCAGCATGTTTTTATACAAACATAGCGATTAATCAATTAATTGATCGTTAATGTGATAGATGCTTCAGTTTTTTAGGTTTTTTTATTTTTTTTTTAGGTTTTTAGGTTTTATTTTATTTGCACAGTTAGAATTACATAAAATGGCAAAAATAACATATAATGTAAAGTGCAGGGAGTGCATCCATTCTACAGGCGAACTGCATTACTTTTAATATTTCTGCGTCCATGTAAAAAATGTAGTGTGATATATATGAACTCCAGTGGATTACTTTAATAGGAAATCATTCATTGGTTCATGAGGACAGCCTGCTGTGCTATACATCACAAGAACTACCAACCAAGCAAGAGTTTCCTTTTGTTCTTTATTAGCGATCCATGGAGGTGATTCTGCTCCCTTTCAAGTGCAGCCAGTTGCTGTAATAATGTGATGTGCTGAATGTGGAGTTGCTCCGGCTAAACCACATGACGTTCGGTCATGAAAGTTTCATGGGCGGCCCGGTGGTGTAGAGTTCCTGAATGTCTGCACTAAATTGCCCCAGGGTCATAAATACTTTATCAACAGCAGACACCTCAACAAAACACCTCCCAGGGGCTCTCTCACTCTCACTCTCTGTCTCTCCTGCTCTCTACCTGTCCACCCCCCCATACTCTACTTCTCTGGCGCTCCACTCCTGTGCTCGCTACACTGTAAAAAAATAATCTGTTTAATTTACGGAAAAATACCGGCAGCTGTGGTTGCCAGAACTTCACCGTAAAAATTACAGTGAAGGGGTTTTCTATTCTAAATTTAAATGTAAATATCAGCAAAAACTGTCATTTAGACTGAATAATCCTGTTATTTTTTAGGGTTATTGTGTCATTCATTCACACATCATGGTATTTCTCCATAAATTTTGCATGAAAATGTTATATTTTTAGAGAAAAACTGTGTGTTTCTTCCAATTTATGACAGTAAAAGTAAAAGTTTTGGGCTATTCTTTGATTTACGGTAATTAAAAGTGTCTAATACGGTGATATACAATTTTTCATTTTACGCCCTATTTCTGATGTATTTGACAGTGTTTACTGTTATTTCTACAAACATTTTTTACAGTGTAGTTTAAAGTGAAGTATTTCACCCTTGCAACTGCACATTTTCCCTATAATTCACCTTTTATATTAGCAATTAGATTATATCATACAAACTCACCGTTCAGGCCGAGGTGTAGCATGCTCACCTCTCATTTCCTATCACTACCTTTCAAAATAAAAGTACTCGTTTCACACTGGATGGCATCTTTTCAAAATAAAAGCATCACAACATCAAAAAGCACCTAGAAAATATGCAAATATGAAAAACAATCTATTTAATACAAATGCACCACAAATAACCTTGCTAAAAGTCATTTACAGGGACCTCAAATCCAACACATTGTGATTGTGTAGTAACCATTTGATAACACAAGACTTACCAAGCTTAATATATTTTTTATTAATTTAATAATTAGACTGAATTCCTCACCACCAATGGCTTCAAGTGAATGTCGTTTAATCTTCAGGAATGATTCACCTACATACTCTCATGATAACTGCTGTTTATCATTACGGTACACACAGACTTGCCACTTTATTAGGTACACTTCTATAACCTAATGTGATCCAATACAACAGGGGAGGGCAACCTTTACTAACTAAAGAACCACTGTTGGCCAAAATGGACCAATGGACCATGGCGGAATGGAGCCGCAAACCTTATATTGAGCCTAAAATGAAAATTAAACAGCCTAATAAGTCTAAATTAGCCTACCAACATTATTAATAGTCGTATGGAGCATTTATTAATATTATTTTGGAAGCAAGTCTATCTAGGGGAACTCAAAACTAAACTCAAAGTTGGCAAAACTTAAAGGTTAAGGCGCTGGGCCCGAGACTTTTGTAAGCTATGAAGCACATTTTAGTTGACTTAAATGTCAAAACTTTTTTAACATGCTGTAAAAAGGCTATACAGTTTTACGATTAAGGAATACAAATAGCTTTTGGTCTACACCATTGATAAATGAACATTTTAATGTAAAAATATGTATATCATTTTTTTTGTCTCAGCCATGGGGAGCCTCTGCAGGCGGCCTAAAGAGCCACATGAGGCTCTGGAGCCACAGGTTGGCCACCCCTGCAATACAACATCTCCATCCACAAATTCTGCTTTTACAATAGTCATAATAATAATGTTAATAATAATAATATTTATTAACAAAAGTGTGCACGTGAACATTCTTTCTTGACAATTTCTTGAAAAGATAAACAAGATAAAATGCACCAAAGAAGGACGTATATATCCTTTAAGCGCTGTCTTTGATCTTGTGCCAGCAGCTCAGCCCAGCCTGCTTAAATTTAATGCCACTGCCTTTATTCTCACAGTGCCATGACTGGCTTGTGTTTGAAGCAGGACACCAAGAGTGGTATTCACTCAAAGAACCTCAGCAGACCTTAAACAAGCTGAAGAACAAGCACATCTCGAAAGAAAAAATAGTGAGCGCTTGATGGGAAAGTGTAGAGAAAAAGCAGCCTTCTGCAGCAATCTGACTGCAATCACTGTGGCTGAACTGTGCTGTACGAGCAGACATGAACCCAGCTGTGAGCTCGCAGTAAGTCATCAGTCGGGAAATCAACTGAAATACAGATTGTCCCGTCTCATTTTCATGTCTTATGCTATGAATAGAAGACTGCTATTTTTGTCCTAGGGTTGTCTTATTTGAAATGTTCAGCTTTTCTGTATTTCTTTGCATTCTGAAGTTTTAAATAGTTAAGGATACCACTTAAGATTAAGTAAGTTACTGAGTCAATTGGACTAAAAGACACGCTGAGGAGGAAACTGTTCATTCCTACTAACATTTGGGTAACACTTTACAATAACCATCATTTATAAATGGTAAACAGATAGTTTATTAATGTTTAATCATCATTTATAAACCTTATATAGGCCAATTAGAATGGTAAATACATAATTTGCACTAACTAAATCATATATAAATAGGAAAATAGATTATATATTAATGTAAGTTTATAGTTACTTTACCATTAACAAACAATTCAATTAAAACTAATAGTTTATTAATAGCTTTAGTTGCACTCATTATAACATTTTTAACACCATATTACGTATGTATTAATGATTTTGAAATGATCCATATACCTTTAAGAAATTAGGTGAAAACATTTACCGATTAAATATGTATAGCACTTTGTAAATGGTTAACAATTGGTTATAAACCATCTATAAACATTACTTAGTTGGTTATTGTAAAGTGTTACCGTCACTTTTTATGTCATCTTATTGGACAAAATAATGAATCAAATTCAAGACATTTTATGAAATTTTAAGAGATTTTTAGACATATTAATGCCTTAAATTCAAATTATTGTATTTTAGACCCCATGGATACCCTGCCCACTGTGATGTCACAGTGTCACACTGTGATGTCACAGTGTACTGACACACCCTTCTGCATCACTGCAGCGAGGCAGGAAATCAAACTACTGGAGGTCAGAAAAAGTTTTCAGAGGGTATTAATAAATCACTTTTTATGTCTTCATATTGCAGAAAAGTTCCCCTTGATACAGTATGGCACAACATGATACACAGTGAGTGTGACACACTGTCATGGTATCATGAGTGGAAGCAGGCAGTGCATTGTGTGACCTTATCAACACTGGGACGCCATAACAGTCATATCACCATGCGGAACAAAGGCAGATAGCAGCCATTATTTTGCAGGTGCTTATGGAGGCTAACCAATGTAGATACAACCTTTACCTTTAGATGAAACAGTCCACGAAAGGTTATCACATATATTCATCATCGGAGCAGATCCACTCCCTCTCCCAAATAGGCAAACACCATTAGTCTCTCTTAGAAAGTGGTGCAGACAAGCAAAGGTTAAGAGGAATTTATGCTAATGTGAGCTCTGCTAATGCACTCAACACACCCACGAAGAATGAAGCAGATTTTTTTCTTGATTTTCGCCTCAGATTCATCATTTTGTTGACCTTCAAGGACGACCACGCCGTGCTGCACATTTGTTACACGACGTGTTTACTTTCTAATAATTTCACGTCTCTGACATTCTGCAGGTACAGCAGGTCAAACACAAGATGTCAATATTTGAGCGTCAGTGTTTTGGACGAGGAAGATGTTTAGTCTGCCCTCAGTGCCAATATGAAGGTCTTTTGCTGGCATTTCTCCCAATTCTTTGAAATGTTTGACAGGGGATTTACTCTGCATTGTCACTGTGTGGTGGGAAGTGGAGTGGATCTCAGTTATGTTCTCTGAACGTCCACTTTCATATTTTAGGGTTATCGACATCAAGGCTGGGTTATCATGATAGCAAGTGGCCAAGAAAACTCCAAGGTTCTTACCCTGTTGGTTAGTTTTTGGCAATATGATCCATTGCAAGAGGTTGGCCTGTTTTGTCAACCCTATCTCCCAATCAGTAGTGAAATATAACCAAGTACATTTACTCAAGTTCTGTACTTGAGTGCAATTTTGACCTACTTTACTTGAGTATTTCCATTTTCCATTTTCCCAAAAACATTTATAAAAAGTCATTTCTACCATCTGCAGTCGCTATACTAAATAGTGGCCGGTAACACTGTACCCCACGTCATTCTTTTTATTGATGTTGTGTTTTTACTGAAGTGTTGTTGTTTTATCTCACTTCATGTAATTGTTGTGTGTTTTGCATGAATTTTTATAGCCGTGTCGAAAGACAAATTTCTGCTCTGTTGAACAGACAATAAAGATATATTCTATTCTATTCTATTCTATTCTATTCTATTTTATGTAACTTTTTACGGTAACGCTTTATATTAAGGTCCTTGTAATAACCATTAATTAACAAGTAATAAGGCCCTTGTAAGTCCTTACAAGATGCTTATTAACATTACTGTGTGTTTATAAGCCTATATAAGCGTTAATAATGACATTATAATACAGCTAATATCAGGCTATAAGAGATGTATAATAAGAACATTAATAAAAGCCTCATGAGTATCTTATAATTCTTCATAATAGCATTACAAACACCCATAACCCACCCATTATGTCTTTGTCATGCCTTTATTGATCTTTTGTTTGCTTATTGATATTAAAATATACTTTACCTCTTTACTGGACGTTTCAAACAGGCTGGCAAATTCAGAATAAGCATATACTTACAACTCTCTAGGAATTAGGGTTGTAATATGTTTCCTTATCACTCTTAATAATACCAGGACTAGTGTGTGCAGCATCTGTTGGTCCCTCATCTAAAAGTCTTTTCAGCTGATTTTTTTTGTGCCTGTGACATGAAGCTTCAGGGTTAGAGTTTCCACCCACACATTTACTCTGGTTATTGACTGAGAAGAGCTCACCCTCACAGCAGAATGGTTACAGGTTCATGCTCATCCATAAAACCATGATTGCATATATAAAGATTCTTGGTTTGTGCTCTCAGGTGGATGAGGACAGCTGACTGTACACTGTAAAAAAATAATCTGTTAAATTTACGGTAAATTACTGGCAGCTGTGGTTGCCAGAACTTCACCGTAAAAAATACAGTGAGGGGGTTTTCTACTGTAAATTTAAATATCAGCAAAAACTAATTTAGACTGAATATTCTCGTTATTTTTAAGGTAATTGTGTCATTCATTCGCACATCATGGCAAATCTCCATTAACTTTACATGAAAATGTTATATTTTTACAGCAAAACTGTGCGTTTCCCACAGTTCATGACAGTAAAAGTAAAAATTGTGCTATTCCTTGATTTACGGTAATTAAAAGTGTCTACTACGGTGATACACTATTTTTAATTTTACGCCCCATTCCTGATGCAATTTGACAGTGTTTTACTGTAATTTCTACAAACATTTTTTACAGTGTAGAGGCCCAGCAGCAGTTTAATCTGACCATGTTACAGTACATGGTGTTTAGATTTTACACTTATACATATACATATACTTTACGCAAGACACATTATAATGGAGGAGAGAGGTTCACACAGGACACACACCTCGCTCTCCTGGGTCACAAGGTTATAATAGTTTTGGATTTTTCATTACTTTTAGTTTTAATTTCGTTGTGAATTTTTGTTTGCAAATTCAGTTAGTTTTAGTTAGTTTTTAGAGTGAGTTTGCTAGTTTTAGTTTAGTTTTTATTTTTTTAAAATGCTTAGTTTTAGTTTAGTTTTTATTAGTTGTAGTTGTTTTTTAATGGGTATGTGCCTTCATTTCCTTTGGTTTATCCGTCTTAGCCCCAATAAGGTTATTAACTCTTACAGTTCTTGGTGTTTTGTATTTTGGTTGGAGTGTAGACATCCCAGTCTCAGTAAACATATGTGTCCCTGCATGTTGAAATAGAAACACTGAATTATGTATGAAAAAAGTTGACAAAGACGAAAACTAAGGACATTTTAGCTATAATTTTAGTTAGTTTTGTAACCACACAATACAGTTTCAGTTAGTTATTGTCTCTTGTTTTTATTTTTATTTTAGTTAACAAACACTTTTTTTCAATTTTAGCTTTCATTATTTTGTTAGTTTTTTTGTTAACTATAATAACCTTGCTGGGTGAAAGTCCCCCGCTTGTTCCACCCATGTACCAGCCCAACCTCTGACCAAATGTGGGAATTCACCCATTTAAACTTCACAAAAGGAGGAGAGAGGGTTAAAATCAAAATAAAAAAAATGTAAAAGCAACATTTCTGTTTGAGAATAGCAGCTGTGTTATCTAAATTATAGGCTCTGCGACTCAACAGTTTGAGCATTGAGTGGTGCCTCAGGCTCACGTGGACCGACTTACTCCTCAAAGTGGATTGATCACCCTTGTCTACAAAATGTTGCACATGGATCAATTTGTGCCTTTATTATAATAAAAGCGGGCAAGTTTTTTTCAGCGCTGCTTCATTTCAGTGAACTGCTGCTCACTGTGATGTCATCTCTGCACTATTTATACCATAGACTGGATAGAAAACATCTGTAAAGAGGAAAGACACGTGAGTGAAGAAAGCTGCAACACACAGAGAGACTTCATGTTGTTTACAGTGTCATTTACTATGTACACAGCTCCAGGAACCTGGGGTTGGAAAGAAAAATCAGTTTTATTTGATTATAATCAGTAAAATGGAGCTGATTTTAAACTGCTACAGGTCTGAGAAGAACATTTACAGGATGTGGAGGAGTGTGAGCTTCTGGTGATGGCAGTAGGTTCAACAAGTTCAGTTTAAATTACAACACGTATGTATGTAATGGGGTTCGTGGTACAGCTTCACATTGCACACATGTTGCACACTAGTGGTTATAAAAAGCTGCAGTTTCTATGGATTTACATTCATGGAAAAAAATATTAGACCCTTGTTTTCTTCAATTTCTTGTTCATTTTAATGCCTGGTACAACTAAAGGTACATTTGTTTGGACAAATATAGTCATTTTTATGCTCAAAAATCATAAAAATGTATTTGACCTTTGACCCCAAAAATGTAGCTACTGCACTCTGGTTTCGCTGTAAAAGGTTCTAATAGTAATGCAAAAACAGAGAGCAGTAACTACAATGTTGTTGTCTTCTTTCAGCTTTTATATTTGTTTTCAGTGAACAAACATGTTCAATTTGATTTTGTTATAAATGTATTAAAACAAGTTTAACAACACTATTCAAATATTTGGGTATTTTAGACTTAATATCATAAAGTAATGTTATGTATTAGTCTTAATATCATTTTATCTCACTTTTTTGCTTAATCACTATCTAGATAATAATTTCCCTATCAAACAAATTTATAATTTCTATTCTTGTCTTCACTATTCAACACAATGAAGACATACAAGACTATACTGTATCACAGTCAAATCAGAAAGTGGTAAGTGAACTTACCGCGGTTTGATTTGATTTTGACTTCGATTCTGTAGTTACTGCAATTTTTGTATCAGTATTTATCTGAAATAAAGTAAAATTGAAATCTTAAACTTTGTCACAAGATAAAAAAGACATTATGGAGTTCATTTTTAGTTATAACTCAATTTCAACCAAAAATGTAGTTCCTGCAGTTAGGCTTTGTAGGGCAGTTTACTGACGTTACTGAGGGGAGAACAGGCTGGTAGTTAGTATGACATGATGTCTCATCCATCAGTGTTTTAGCGTGGTTTGATTTAACATTGTACACAAAAACTGTGTCGCAAATCCGTGATAATTCTGAGCTGCTTCTGTGTTGTGTTCACAGTGGAACGGAGCCAAAATAAAGACACTCCAAATAATCAGTATGCAGACTAAAGCAGCAGTGCTGGTCGTGGGCACACATTGTTTTAGAGCCTGATGAAGTCCAACACTCACTAGAGAGCAGTGGTGAAAAACATGTTAAATCCTTTACTGAAGTAAAACAATGAATCCAATAATGTCAAAATACTCCACACTGCAAAAAAGCCAACTTGTATTTTTTGGCCTAAAACAGTGATTTAAGTTGGTAAAACTTGTAAATATAAATTATTGACATTTAGGGCAATAATGTAAGTTAGCACAACAAAGGAAGCCAGTTGTCTGCTCAAAAACAAGTTGGTGAGTTGTTGTTACTTATATCTTTAAGTTGGGGTTCACAACAAGAGACAATAGTTCTGCTAACTCTTATTTCTTTGTTGTGAAATTCGGTCATTAGCGAAAGCTAGCGGCTAACTGATCCTAGCGGCTAACTGATGCTAGCGGCTAACTGATGCTAGCGGCTAACTGATGCTAGCGGCGCTGCTTGTTACAGCTACAAGAGTAGCCATTAGCGTATCAATGCTAACTCAAAATTTTGCTCGCAACATTAGCTGACATTTCATAGCGGCGTTACAATCGTGCCAATTCAGCACATTGCAGAAGTTAGCAGAAGTAAGGATTAAAAGTTATTACAATGTAAAATTATAAGTTAGTACAACTTACAGTTGAGTTGACAATAATCTGAATTCAGAGTTGAGCAAACTCAAAAACAAAACTTAAAATATTTAGTTTAATTGTCCAACTTAAAATTTTATCAAAGTTTGTTGCCTTGAAATTTTGAGTTCACACAACTTTTCTTTTTTTGCAGTGTATGCGTAGTGATATAATACTCCATTGAGTGGGGCTTCAGTAGGCTTTTGAAGAAGTATTATTTATTATTAACATTCAACAGCAAAATGTCCCCTGTGACTGAAATATTATTCTACACGTCATAATTAGATTTTTAATACTGTGGAGCAGTATTTCACTGTAGTGAGGTGGAGTCAGTTTGAACTACTTTACTTTAGAGATTGCTGGTAGTTGGACAAAAGCAAGCATTCATTTTTATTGTTTTTTCATCCCCTTTTTCAAGTTTTTAAACTGTTTGAAGAAGCTAAAAAAATACATTTCTTTTTAAAGATTTTAAAGAATTTTTGTTTTTTATTTTTTGGAGGAGGATTTTGTGAACATTTTGCAAGCATTCTATTGACTAATGTTATATATATATATATATATATATATATATATATATATATATATATATATATATATATATAAAATCAATGCTATATGGTATTTGTACATCATCAAAAACTAATACAATTATTTTCTAAAGTTTTCTAACCTTGCAAAAGTGATCTTTTATTACATTATTCGTCTTCAATTTCCTCATGTTGAACTTAAGTTCAACCTCATAATGATTTTTCATGTCTGACAGCTGTATTCTTCTTTGATAGATGCCATTCAGGGCCAGTGTTTCCTTTATGTAACACTGAAAACATTCCCTCCATTTCATGTGTATTATAATAAGTGTATTTTGTGTAAAAATGTGTATTTTCTATCACAAAAAATTTAAATAGAGAAAAAAAACCCCACCACAGGCTAAATACTTACTTTAAAAAGTGCTGAAATGTGTATAAAAGAGAGAGGTGAAAAGGAACAACTGCGTTAATCTACAGCAACACGTTGTATAGAATATAATGTATTTACCCTTTAGAATCTTAAGCTGAAAAGTAACGAAATCAAAACAATATTTTTCCCAGAAAAATAGTGAAGTGAAAGTATAACGTAGCAAAAATAGAAACACTTCAGTGAAGTGAAAGTGGCTCAAAATTGTCGGAGTGACATGAGGTAATCTGGGACACTTTTTGATGATTATGAAGAAAGCCAACGTTCTGAAAGCTGCAGTAAGAGCTACTTTAACAGCTCTGCTATACTGCTATCAAGAAAATTTGTCCCCAAAAACATCGACCTCACTCTCTCTCTCATTCATGTTCAGGTCACACCAAAACATTTAGCTTAATCAAGGACAAATCATGTTTGATTGCTGTTGTATGATATGATGATGGTGATAAAATCAAGTCATCTGTTCAGTCATTCATTCATTAAATCATTAATGTAACAGAGCTCAATGATTAGTCCTCCTGTTATGTTCGTTTCTCAGGAATAGCAATTAATGTTCGTGGGTCAAATTGACCCAGGGCATGTTGGATTATCCAAAATTGTCAAGAGACACCTATATACAATGATCGAATGCAACTAAGTACATAAGTACTGCTTTTACTCCACTACACTATCTATCTATCTATCTCTCTATCTCTCTATCTATCTATCTATCTATCTATCTATCTATCTATCTATCTATCTATCTATCTATCTATCTATCTATCTATCTATCTATCTGTCTGTCTGTCTGTCTGTCTGTCTGTCTGTCTCATTGTAAACTTTTCCAACTTTGCTACATAAAAGCATCACTGACAATAATCCAATAATATAGTTGGAATATATATAACAGTCTGAGTGGGGACATTGTGCACAACAAGTACTTCTACTTTTGATAGTAAGTACATTTGATGCTGATACTTTTGTACTTTTACTAGTTTTACAAGTTTTGACTTATGATCTAAATACTTCTTCCACCACTGCCCATTTCAGCCCAGCTCAACAGGACCTGAAGCTTCCCTCTAGTGTACACATGTCTTCTGTAACCTGTGTGTCTTCATGTATGGCAACAGTACGAGCACGTGTGAGTTATTGCTCCCCACAATCCCTAATAAGCCCTGTGATTCACCGCAGACGTCACATGCAGATCGGAGCTATGGATCGGTGTCTGGCCGAGGCATTAAAGCTGTGAGCCTCTCGTGGTGTTTGTGTTGACAATGCGGCTCCCAGCATCATAAAGTTGAGCGTCTGAGCTGCAGAGCCCGGTGCTGTGTATAAGCCCGGCGGTAAGTTTGATATAGCGGCGGGTTCACAGGTGTCATCTCACTGCTAAGTGCTCCAAAGACCGATGCAATTGCATCTTTGCCCTGCACGTATTTAACAGCCCACAACGAGCTGTGCTGAATCTCCTTTTATTGACCGTTTAAGCTCCTCGCTTCAGGCCAAGTAAAAGCTCCTGTAGAACACAACACGGGCTTTCTGTAGCTGTCTGACTGAGACTGTGGCCAGTGTTTAGTTTTAGTGCATGGGAGAAAAAAATGAAAAGAAGCAGAGGTGGCGTGCATGGTGTGAGCGCCCACGCAGGGAATGAAGATGAATGTGCAGCGGGCTTTCAGCACCGCGGACAGCTCCTGGCCGGCCGCGTGCAGCCTCCTGCTGCCTGCTGCCGTCATGCACCACCTCTGCATTAACAAAACTGTCACAGCTGCAGACGCAACACTTCATACTCTTACCATGAATGTTTTTTTTTTTATTTTTTTAAATCTAGCAACCCCCCACCCTCTCGGGGAACCATCACAAGACCACTTGAACACCCCTCCTCCTCCTGCTACTCCTCCTCCTCCTCCCTCTCCTCCTCCTCCTCTCTGTGCTATATCCCCCTCCATCCTCCAGCATCACAGAGACAGGGGACAGTGATCGAACACCACCACTTCCTCACCTCAGACGTGCCAGAGAAGTGTCAGGGTGGTTAAAATGTGAGAACACTTCGGCTCTCTCTCGGTTCGAGTCCCGTAACTCTCCTCCCTTTTCCCCCTCCTCCCGGGATGTGCTGATGTGAACGCACGTTGGCTTCTTCTCGTCAGACTCTCGTCCGAGACCTCGCTGATATTCAATCGTGACGGATCCCGTCCCTCCGCTCCCACTCCTGTTTAAGATTCCGCAGTTGACAAGACGGTGCTTTGCACGCCGCAGCCGCATCCTCCAGCCTCTCTTCTTCTTGTGACTTTTTTTTCTCTCTGTGTGTGCACGTAAAAAACGAGGAGTCTGGCTGTTATTTCCTCTCGGATTCAAGCAAGTTTGATCATACGAGGAGTTTACAATGACAGCTACCAAGGAGCAGCCGAATCAGAGGCAGAATCAGCCGCAGCAGGATGAGGTGGGCAATTAGCTTTTTCTTTGCACTTGATTTGCAGGTTTCTTCCACTTTACCCGTGCACAGTCACAACTGTAGCCTTCTCTGCAAGGTCACATCATTTATCAGCATATCTGTGTGCAACTGTGCCCACATACATGGATGGAGGGTTAAAAAATGCATTCCTTCTCGTCTCCATCGGCACCAGCTCTGAGGCTGTGTGACTGAAGTGAGAGGCTCATTCAAGTTGCACATGCCAATATTGGAACAATCAAGCCGTCGTCAGCTGCGCGTGTAAGCTCATTGTCAGCTGTCAGGACTGGCAAAGAGAAATGTTGGAAACGCCACATGCACTATCAGTGGAGGAAGACTGCGCAGGGTGCATTGTAATTCAGCCGCTGCCTCCTGTCAGCTGCCCTCGACACCTTGAAAGAGAACAGTCGTGGAAAAATCACTTTGTAAGAGCAGGAGAAAATGCACAATGTGCGCATTCTCCCTCAGTGTGACTTCTAGCACGCTCTGTCTCTAATCCTCCCCCTTCATTAGACCGCAGGGGTTAAATGTGTCTGTGTTAGGCACCTTTACGCAGGTGACGTTGCGCACTGCAATGCTTTAAGAGATCACAGTGCCAGAACTGGCGTGTGCAACTTGACAATCACGCGCTTGTGTTTGCGCCAAACCGCCGAGCCTCCATCACCATCAATTATTGATTTCCCTTCAGTGTTCCTCCAGCTTCCAGTCCGTGAGCAGCGGTTTCTATTAGACCTGTAACAGATTCTATGAATGATGCAAATATCATGTGTTCACTGTGGGGCTCCCTCTGAGAGACAGATTGCCAAATATATTCCGGGTGCTCTTAATTGAATTCAGCCCTGTAGCCCTATTATTCTAAGAAATCCAAACCTCGGCCTCATAATTGAGTTTCTGTGCCTGGAATATTACAAGGCCTCATGAGATGTGGCTGAGATATAGCTCACAGCCTTCAGTCCTCTCTGCTTAAAGCTAACTGGATACTATCAGTGGCCCTCAGGCTGTTAAAAAGTCATGTTGTTGATTCTATGTGTGAGCAGTGTTCACTGACTTAATTAGTGATGATAGTGTACTGTAAAGCTCCCCGCTACAGGGCCTAGCTGACTATTTTGTTACTTTTATGAATGCTCCTTTTTTTGTGTGTCTGAATTGATCCAATAATCTCAAGGTGACTGCAAAACAGCTGCAGGATGGCAACAAGACATTGATTTTAAAAGGTTTCTCTTTTGATTTTTTAAACATTTCTCCTCAGAGCTGTTTGGTATATTGCTACTAAAGAGACAATTACAAAAATCTGGAAAATTTAAATATTTAAAGTCTGCGATCTGAGTCATCTGAGTCTGGAAGTTTCTGAGGCCAGGAGCTGCAGAGGTTGCACTGCTCTTTACCTGGTCAACCTAGTGCTGGAGCATTCTGGTAGGCCAGATCAAGAGTTTCTCAGTAAGGGAGGAATAAGAAATATACTTCCACAACCTTATGAGAGTTTACTTTTAATGTGTAAAAGCGTCTAGAGGAGGACTAAACATAACAAAGTCAAACGATTGAGGTCTTTGTGGCAAAAAAGGGCTCCACGCACCAACCGTACAGCTCTAAAAGCCTCAGTAAATGTTTGATCACTGTATGTTGGGCAGCCAGCGGAAGTTATTGCGTAAGATTTGTGCAGCAGGCCGGCGTCACGTCTCCAAGTAAGTGAGGGTAGTTCCTTAGCAGAGCCAAAGCTATTACTGTCCCAAGCTGTGTCAACCCACAGTGTGTATACATAGCCTCTTTGGCAGGCTCTTAACAGGGTTACTGTTCATCAAAGTTGCATGACGATGCTGAGGGAATTACAAAAGGGGGAAACACGGAGTGATCTTTAAATAATAGGTGGAGGAGAAAACTGAGCCCTGAGCTGTGGTGGAGGAACTGTCATTTTCTTTTTCTGGTGTGTGTGTTTGTGTGTGCGTGTGCGTGTGCGTGTGCGTGTGTGATTGCTTCAAGGTTTGAATTGAAGTTTTACTATTTTTGCAAATTCCACAACTATAGAATTGGCTTCTTATAAAAGTATCTAATTTTCATTGTTTTATGTAAAAGTAGGTCCCCATTAGTCACCAGATAATCGTTGTGAAATATGCTAACTCATGTTAATGATGTACCCTGAAAGCATGTTTACTGGTTTTTCCGGATGTCCCCATGAAGCCTGATTAAAACATCACTTCATCATTTCAGAGGTTTGAATGCGTGTATAGGCTAACTGAATTATGGCAAGTTTACTCAATTTTTTTCAGCTCTCTACAACCTCTAGAAAGGGTGGTCCCCATAAGTGATGATTAAAACTGGAGTCCCCATAATCTATGAAAACCAGTATGTGTGTGTGTGTGTGTGTGTGTGTGTGTGTGTGTGTCTGTGTATGTGTGTGTTTTTGCTACAGTTATGTCCATTGTTGTTGATATATTTTTTCAGTCAGTGTGGCAAGGAAAAGTGAATATCTTGCCAAACAAATAACATTGATGAAAACTGCAAGGCACCAATCCATAACTCTGCAGCTCCAAGAGTTCTCCTATTTGTGTCCAGTTATATAACTAAAGTGGACAACTGATTCTTTGTTTTGCACCAGCACCAGTTCTGGTGGAATATTGTATTATTATGACCTTTGTCCTAGTTAGCTGAAGAACCCAACTTTTGGCTGAATTACCCATTTCCATAGCAACCACGACCGTTCCTCCTTGGTACCTTAATGTTTACCAATCTGAAAGTGCCAAGACACACATCGATGGTTTGCGCTCGTAGCGTACTGTGTCTCCTCAGAATATGCCTCAGTGTTATCTCAGGGGATAAATGCCACACCAGAGGAGGTCTGCCTGCTCTCCTGTCCTCTGTGTGTGATGATTTGTTGATTCTCCTTCATCGAGTCTACATAAAACTATTTCAACGTGAGCTATCAGAGTCTTCTTTTTCTGAGAGTCAAGATGACTCACAGCCTGACCCGAGCCAACCTGTTATTTCAATGAAAGAAAATGTACATAATGCAAATGTAACACGAACATTTTCAATCCAAAGACTGCATTTTATGCTCTATTTGCCTACTATGGCCTATTTGAAATGAAAGACATATTTCATGTTTTCATTCAAGATTTGTAATCTATATTTAAAAAAACTATAGTTAGCTGAGAACATTTCTGTGACAAAAACATCTTATTTCATTTCTGATGGTGTCATATATGACACTTTATCTTAATCTTCAAGGTTTTCTGTGAAACTGGCAGCAACTATAGGCTCACAGCAGCCTCATAACCAATAAATTACATTGTGATTTGACATTCAAAAAGTGCAACAACTAACAAACAAACAAACAAATGGAGGAGGTGTTTGAAGATCTAACTGAGTTGCATTGTTGGTTATCTAGGTGGTGTGTTTTGACAATAAAGAATGAGTGGATTAAATATCAATTACCAGCCAAGTATCACCACCAATTGTGACTATCTAGTGAACTCTTTACAGGATCCACATGCATACATGTTGGATGGCCTTAAAAAAACAGGAAGGAAACAGAATCTGACTGAAATCTATGCAATTTATTAGGAAGATATGGCATCCGGGTGGTCAGTAGTTGGCCCTGCTGGTTTATAGTTGAGATACCATGGTGATAAAACTTTGCCAC
Source organism: Centropristis striata (assembly GCF_030273125.1). Classification (NCBI taxonomy): domain Eukaryota; kingdom Metazoa; phylum Chordata; class Actinopteri; order Perciformes; family Serranidae; genus Centropristis; species Centropristis striata. Next base: position 34,391,569 of record NC_081526.1, on the reverse strand, counting down.
CTAGGTAACTCTAACAACACCAGACATTTTACCAGCAAAGATATTGGCCATTGATGCCCTATAAATGCACAGTGCTTGATCTTTAAGGATATATGTTGGATTTTTAGTGCTTTCACACAAAATATGCAAACTTCCTATTATCCTTAGTTTCTTTTTTGTCAGACAAGGGAAAGTAGGAGATGTTTTACTTTCTCCCACTTTCCCTTGTCTGAATAAAAGAAACTAAGGATAATATTCAGAAGTAGACAAAATGAATTTGCTAGAAGTATGCAAACTTCCTGTCGGCCACCTGGTGCCATGCCATCACATTGGTTGAATGGACCCGACAGTAGAAAGAGATTATCTTTCTCTAACCCCTAAGCAAGTAGTTTTTGTGCCTGAACCTAACCATACCTCAACCACAGCTTTGTTACATTATCTTAAGGAGCATGTCAGCAGTCACCTGACTCCAGTGTAGAGCAAGACTAATGTATTGGTCTGCCAGGATTATCATTGATTTTGGCCTGTCTGTAATTGCAGTATGTGTTGTCTGATATGTGGTAATATCAAAACTAATGATTCATGAAGCTTCATTTAGATCTCACTACCTCAAAGCTTCTGTATATGATAGTGATGACCAAATTAAGCTTCATGAACCATTTACCTAGCATGTCAGCAGTCACTGGACTCCAGTGTGTATTCTATTGGGCCATCGAACACTTATTCATGGAACCAATGGGATGTTGGAACAATGAGTCCACTCTCCTTACTCTTATCACGTAATAACTCCTGCTATTCTGACACTTTCAGTTTATAATTGTAGCATCCACTATTCGGCTATGTATTGATAACACGCTTGGGTGCTGGGAGCGTGGGTGCTGATACATAATAATGAACTAAACGGGTTTTATTTCTATTAAAAAAAGAATGAATATGGTGGTGGGTACAGTGGGCAGGGAATGTAATTTGTGTATGCCCAAACACAGTGTAACACCGGTAACCAGCCTCGCGGTAGATTACAAAATAAAACAGATTTCAAAATAAAACACAGCGGATCGTCTTTTTCTGGTGAGATCTTCGCCACAAAGTGATTATGTACATTCACTGAGTGAATATTTAGAAAATAAAACATATATTTCTCGCTAGAAATGTATTCAAAATCCATTTTTATGCAGAAACAAAGTCAAAATATTGATTTTTTCACTAAAAATGAGATAACTGTCCGCCATGTTTTTCGTTCCGACCGCTGGAACCTTGAAAGTCACGTGACTTGGACACAAACCAATAGGAAAAAATACCAGGTTGGGATATGACTGTCATTAACTTGCATTGTAGCGAAATCCGTGTCAATTTCACGGAAATTTGAGTGATTCCGTGGCTATTCCACGGATTTTGAGTTAAGAAAATCCGTGGCTATTTCACGGATTTCAGTGAGACCAGGTTGCCAGCCGATCTCTCAGCCTGAAGTTTCTAGGTTTGAGCCTCTCTGTGTTCTCCTCTTGTTCTGTTTTCTCCTACAGTCTTAAAAACAGGGCAGGTTAGGTGAACTGGAAAGTCCAAATGGTTTTCTATCAGCTGTATATGTGTCAGCCCTGTGATCATCCGTCCAGGTACTAAAGATAAAGCTTTTATAGATTTTCTTTTCATAGTAATAAAAAGCCTTACAAACAGTTAGAGAAATATTGCTGATGTGATGCCACCAGTCCTTCCTGGATGTGAACTCCTGTTTCTTTAAAGGAGTTTACGTACATGACTTCAGCCAGGCAGCTCTGAATGGGAGCACTTGAGTACTCTTGGCAGTGAAACTTTACAGTGTGGCCAATCCCTCTTTAGTTTCACTGAAAGAAAATCCTGAGAACAAACTGACTCATTTGACATTGACTGCTCTCAAGCTGTGTCACTGCCTCCTGTAACCACAGACATAATACAAGCCGAGCGAGAGGCTGACCTCTGTGTGTGACCCCGCGGCCGGCCCGGGCTCCATGCAGGCAGTGGGGTGTATAGACTTAACACCTGGTCAGACAGAGTGTCCTCCTTCGCTTTGTTAATGGAGCTGTTGTTGTCTGTGCTCGGGACAAAAGGCAAGTGTTTGGAGAAATGGATGCCTACCTTATTGTGAGTAAGAGGAGCGCTTTCACACGCTGTGATCCTCTGGCCCGGGAAACTGTAATTCACACTAATGGAGAAAATGTCCAAGACACTGCTGCTGTTTCACGGTGGCCCTGTGGAGATAGAGGGGAAATGAGTAAGAAATAGGAGTACAGAAGGTAAAGAGAGCCAGGGTGGAAAGGCAGGACGGGATAAGGGTGTAAATGACCAATAGCTTTAAAGAGTATCAGGAGGAGGAGAGGTGTCAAGGTGAAGATGGGTCTGAGTCATGCTGAGATGGGAGTGTGAAGTTGGATGCACACTGGGTGTTTTTGTAGCTATATCAATATACAGTCAATACTGCACCAAAAATAACTCATATGAGCATGTTCTAATGCACTAATGCTGTGCTTTAAACCAACATGGTCTCACAGAAATCCGTGAAATAGCCACGGATTTGCTTAACTCAAAATCCGTGGAATAGCCACGGAATCACTCAAATTTCCGTGAAACTGACACGGATTTCGCTACAATGCAAGTTAATGACTAATTTCATATCCCGTGGCTATTCCAACATACAAAGTGATTATGTACATTCACTGAATGAATATTTAGAAAATCAAACATTTATTTCTCGCTAGAAATGTGATCAAAATCCATTTTTATGCAGAAACTAAGTCAAAATATTGATTTTTTTCACTAAAAATGAGAGAACTGTCCGCCATGTTTTTTGTTCTGACCGCCTGGACCTTGAAAGTCACGTGACTTTGAACAAACCAATAGGAAAAAATATCCATGGAATAGCCACGGGATATGACTGTCATTAACTTGCATTGTAGTGAAATCCGTGTCAGTTTCATGGAAATTTGAGTTATTCCATGGCTATTCCATGGATTTTGAGTTAAGCGAATCCGTGGCTATTTCACGGATTCCTGTGAGACCAGGTTCTTTAAACATGTTTTTTGGCCATTTGGGGGCAGCAGAAACAAGCATGCTCTAAGGTACTGCTTAACTACTACTAAGTTTAGAATGAAAGATATGAGTTTGCTCGTAATTCTGATTTTTACCTTAAGTAGTAGTAATGGTCCAAAGCTTCATGAACATTTTTCTTTCATTTATGAGGCCAGTAGGTGGCCACTGTTCATCAAAGGGTTGACAACACACTGAACACCCATTTCCTTGGTCTTTATTTCAAAACCAAGAGCGCTATCTCGCAGGGTCAACAAATACACCTATAGAGCAAGAGCGATTGGTATTGCATGTGTTGACTGATATGAAATGGTTCATGAAGCTTCATTTGGACGTCACTACCTCAAAGGTTCTGTGTATGGTAGTGATGGCCAAAATAAGCTTCATGAACCATTTTCTTTATTTTGTGAGCCCACTATATGGCGTGCTCTGATCAAGAGAGGGCTAAATGCACACTGAATTCCCATTTCTTCGGTCTTTATTATTAAACCAAGAGCGCCACAAATTATTGGCAATAAAACAAAAAAATAGGTTAACAACAACTTTTAATCCATCCTTCATGAATGGTTATAATATCAATGTAAAATTGATACTTAAAACACATTGCACATATGCTTTGTATTATTTAACAAGGGCTTCACGGTGGATAAGCAGTCAAGGATAATGAATGAATTATTCAACAAAATTACAAAGATGAAACAATTACTGAAAAAAAGTCTTCTGAGTTGTATATTATATCTGCATAATGTGTAGGTTGCATTATAAGCCTGTATTATTTTCATAAATCCAGAACAGAATAGATCAAAACATAGTTTCCACATTCGTTTCCTTATTTGAATAATAATTTGTGCCTGATCTTCAATTAAAATGAGTTAAATTATTGACATAAAAAAGCTCACACACATTGACATAATACTTATTTTCTACCATTCTACCAATTTCTGAATATGAAAATTTTCCGCCACTTTACTTTGAAAGAAATGACAGTTTATGTTCAGTACAGTCTTCAAGTTTTCACACATAAGTTGGGTAAGTTGCATATTCAACCTTGACTGGCTTCTAATAAAAACAGAATGCAAACATTCAATTGAATACATTTTTATTCAATTGTATAATGCACTCCTTCTAAATATGATGCATTGTGTTTTTAGATGATTGTGAAACAGCCGTCTAGGGTCAAACTCTGCACATTAAAGAGCTAACATCCGAGTGAAGCAACAAGAAGAAATACACATTTCTGAGTGAAGGAAGACTTTATTGTGCAGTAAGTTCCATGCATAAATGGAAAAATGTGTGCATTTAACAAATAAAAAACTAAATCTGGGTTTTATTTTGCAGAATATTAAATTAACAGTAAAATGAGATTGGTTATCAGAAGAAGGGAAGTGAAAATGTTTTTTTTCCTGGTTAGGACAGTTCTTCTACCATGGGATGACAATCTGTGCATGTTAATGATGATAATAGTGTGTTTCTGTGTTCAGTTCAGTGTCGGTTCAGTCAGTAAATTTATTCAGTGAAGGGAACGAAAGAAGAAAAAGGTTGCTGTAAACACTGTAGCAGCCCATTTGAATACGGGATGTGTCTTTGTGTGAGTGTGCTATAAGGTCATCCTAATGAATGTTCAGCCCACATCTGCTCTCACCTCTCTCTGAACACTGAGGTAGCTCACAGAGCAGTGCATTTAGAAAACATCACAAATGTGCTTGGAGCTACTTTATTTGTACTTACTGGACACAGAACACAGGCTTTACCGTCACAGTTTCCCCATCTAAAGTCTGGATTTCGATTTATTTTTATACTTTTCTTTTCAATCGTTAGAATTTCTAATTATGCCTGGCTGTGAGACACCTGGCACACGGTGTGCTGCAGCAGGGGAGTGCATCGCTTCCACATTGACTTTTCTGTCCAAAATGTCCAAGAACGGGTGGTGATTCACACTTTGCGTCCTTTGTGTCTTTCTGCAGCCCGAGGCCACTGGTGCCCTGAATTAACCGACGCTGACACATGTTCTACCCTCTAAAGGATTAAAAGGCAATTACAAAGTTTGAGTCATCAGTTGTGACAGACAGGGACAGACCTGAGATAGCAGGAATTAAGAAGCAACGGTCAGACCTTGTGTGTGTGGCTTGTAAGTGCATAGGATAAACACATAAGTATCTTAAAGGGCATTATTTTTGTTCTGTTGTTGGTTTCAATATAATCCTGTCTCTTCCCAGTAGTGTTCCTTGTTTATTCACATCCAAACGTTCACATTTGGTCCAAGGGTGAATGTTTTAGTGTCAAAATGCTTCAGAAACCATCCATATGTAACACACTTGGATAAATTGAACTTCCAGGCGTGCTTGAGTTTGAATGAATCCTTTACTGTGTTCTGGAAATCCAGAAAACACAAGCACATCAAAAAACGTGGCTGCATACTGAAGGTTCTATCCACTGTGTGAAACCTGGACCCACCTTGTATCTTAACAACGGAACCATTAGCTCTATCTATCTATCTATCTATCTATCTATCTATCTATCTATCTATCTATCTATCTATCTATCTCTCTATCCGTCTATCCATCTATCCATCTATCCATCCATCCATCCATCCCTATCTATCTATCTATCTATCTATCTATCTATCTATCTATCTATCTATCTGTCTATCTGTCTATCTATCTATCTATCTATCTATCTATCTATCTATCTATCTATCTATCTATCCATCTATCTATCTATCTATCTATCCATCATCTATCTATCTACCCATCCATCCATCCATCCATCCATCTATCCATCTATCATCCATCCATCCATCCATCCATCCATGCTAACATATTGTTGTTTATCCTCTATTGAACATACATCAGCCTATGAATAAACAGAACAAATACAATATGAGATGAGAATGATGCTGATGATGAATCATAGGATTAGAATGGACGGTCCCCTGTGTACATCTCCATCAACATGCCCATTATCACTGTGGACGCCTACACCTAGCCATTGTGTTTTAACGACGGCTGTTACACATTTAAGGCACTAGTAGGGAAGCTAAGCTAACGTACTGCAGTGGACAGCACACTCCTTTAGCCCTGAGAGCGAAAGTCAAGCAACAACACCAACAAAGTAACAGATTGAGGCATCGGTGAACCAAAAACTCCTGAGTTCCGCCGAGTTAAATTACTGTTTTCTTTCTGGTGGCATTGAAGAGAAAAAAATCAATATCAGTTTAAGTGTATAAAATAGTTAGAATATTCTCACCCTTTACCTTTCCACCGGTCAGCTCTTCTCATGGGAAACTTAAGCCTTAAACTTTTTCAGCTGTCTTCAAAGTCGCCAAACTCTGTTAGCAGTTTTCATTCATTCAGTTAGTTTGTTTGTGTTACTGTGTGACTTTCCGATCCGAAACTAACAAGGTGTCCGCAGCTAATGTTGACTCAGCTAGTGTTAGCATTCACAGCTTACCATGGTAACTACATCACTGCGTTTCACTGAGGCCGAGTGGATGTTTCCATTTTTAAAAACCCAGAAAAGTACACAGTCGGTCTTCAGTCCTCTCAGACACGATGGGTTCAAAATAACCACCTTCTTTGAGCACTTTTGAGACTTTGAGTGAACGTGGTCTTTGTTTAAATGTGTTTTTTCCCCCTCAGTGGCTTCAAACATATTTTTAAAAATGTAACGTTGCTTCAGGCAACTTTCCCCAGCAAAAACATCAGCTCTTATTGAGACACCATGAATTTACCCTGGCTGGCTGCTCAATTGAAATTCTGATGCTGGGTGCACGGGCCATTCTCGCTTCACTGTGAACCACATAATTGTCTCCTGAACAACAGCAAGAATGAAAGGAACAATTACAACAACAAATGTCCAGAGAGTCACACTCCCTCTGATGCAACTCTTTTCTTCTTTGTGTATTCTTTGATATAAAGCACAGACAGGTTGCTAACCAGCAGTTTACTGTCATTTGTGTTGAGTTTTTCAAACAGTTGCCTCATGATGCAATTTATAGCAACCAATGTGTAACATGTTGATCGACTTGTCAATTACATATTTACATGGATAATTCTGTAAATGGCTTCAGCAGGGTTCTTTGTAATGTATTTGTATTGTATAGCTTGTTTTGTATAGTATGTTTTTTTAATACATTTACACGGTGTTTTACAATGTTGTGATGCTTTTATTTAGAAAAGGAATCATCCAGTGTGAAACGGGTGCTTTTATTTTGAAAGAAAAGCAGTAAAATGAAAAACAAACGGTAAATAATAGCTCCGTAATTCATATAAAGTTGATATGAAGTATGAAAAAGTCTTCTATAGTGGCTGGCTGACAGGGACACAAGGTTTGTTAGAGTTTATTCTCTTCTGTCATAAATAGTGTTGGCTATTTTTGTTCTTTTATCTATTGTAAACGTGTTTATTTGCTAAGTTGCTAATGCTAATGTTTGCTATTGTTTTAAGTCTTACGGAAAATTCACAAGGTGGTCAAAGAATGTCTTATTTTTATATTCATGGAGCTATGATTGTGAATAAATCTTGTGAACCATCAATAAAAAGTCGACTGTCATTCAGAGATGCTACAAATTCCCCTGGCACAGTTTCCTCCCTAACATTGAACTACAGAGGTGCTTTTTGCTTTATTCCGTGAATATTGCTCTCATTAATATTGACGTGGTGTCTCCTGCCAGGCCTTTACTCCCCCACTAGTTCATCAGTTCGGGTCAGATGAAGTGCCGGAGTGTTTCTGGCAAACACGTTTTTCTGCACTTCTAGGACTTCTAGTAAGCACTGAGAGCAGGCAGGGATCGATTTCACTCCCCGGGGTAGATAATCAAAGGCTCATCTGAAAGGGCAGTGATATTGATAGCACTCTACACATAGATAGACCACCACATTTATCTTCAGCCTGCATACTGTACTGATCAGGGACGCTTTGGATCAAATAATGTACAGTATGAACTGTAGCAAACATCCCAGCTGTAATCTGAGAAAACATTTTGTCAGAGCAGCCATAAGCACGACTTCTGTCTCCACTACACATATACTGCCATTACTATCCGCAGTATCTTACAGATTCTAACAATTCTATGTTAACCCATTGAAGCCTGGAAAGTGGATACGTCGTTTTGTAGTATTTGTATAAGCTCTCAAATACATTTTGAATTTCATTTCTATCTGCTACAGAGGCTGAAAAATCTATTATTTAGTAGAAGCGTTGACACTTCTGTTGAATTTCCAGAAAAACTTCAGGTTTTAGGGGCTTATTTTAAAATCGCCCAAAGGCTTTACAGACGTTTCAGGCGTCATTGGGTTAAAATGTTAGTTTTGGTCAAACTGTTGGTTCACACCAATGGTGGAATGTAACTAAGTACTGTACTTAACTACAATTTTGAGCTACTTGTACTTTGCTTGGGTATTTCCATTTTATGCAACTTTATACTTCCACTCCATTACATTTTGAGGCGAATCTTGCACTTTCCACTCCGCTACATTTAGCTGACAGCTTTAGTTACTTTTCAATTTGAGATTTAACATAAAAAAATCATAAACTTAAAATGATTACAGAGATTTCTAAATTAAACCAAATAACAGTGTATTAAGTAGTTAAATGAGCCCTATTGACGTCATTAATAAATGCATGAATATTATTAATCTAATAATATATTTGGAATATATAAAACAATCTGAGTGGGTCTATTCTGTATAGTGAATCATTTTACTTTTGATACTTGAAGGACATTTTGATGCTGATACTTTTGTACTTTTACTTCAGTCAAATATGAATGCAGGATTTTAACTTGTAGTGGAGTAATTTCACAGTGTGGTATTAGTACTTTTTACTGAAGTAAGGGATCTGAAAACCACCACTGTTTCACACTAAGTTGGCACCTGGTTGGTCAATCAGTTCCTTTTTGTATTTGTGTGACAAAGAAGAGCAAAGGGATCATGTGGGCTGTTGAATAGGAGCGGGAAACTCTTTTTTCCCGATTATTCTGACACCATATGAATGCAGAACAAATGCCCTATAGCCTAAAAATATCTGCCTTTAATTGAACTCAATCTTATGGGTTCTTCCTTGGCCCATACTCCATCCTTCCACCAAGCCCATTACACATTGGGCCTATAGATATTCTGTTATTGTGTGGTATACTGTCATGCAGATTATTATTCATATTGGAATAATTTCATGTGAAAGTTATCTCTCTTCTCTGTGTCCTGTTAGCATCTCACCTTGAAAATTATATAATGGCAGTGCTGAATTGATGTCAACAATCTGTCTGAAAAAGGTGTTTACCAAGGTCTGTTTCTGTAAAAAAGCAATAAATATCAATACTGAATTATATAAAGTGAAATGTTAGTTTTGGATCTCATCATTCTCTGTTTTGTTAACCTTTACACGGAGCGTTCTGCCTGTTGATGTTTCAACCATGCAGGTTGTTAATATCTTCTTTGCTCACATTTTATGGAGGGAGACTGACCTTCACTTTAACGACCATAATTTAATTACAAATGGAATAATGTTTTCCAACCTGCAGCCAAACAACAGCTTAGCATGAACCATTGATTAGCTTAGCTTACAGTTATGGCCCTGAAGGTTGACTTTAACCTCGCCTCATCCATTCAGATACTAAACCACTTTCACTAAAAAAGACCCAAAACCAACCACCTGAAACATAATCTACTTATGGAACCTTCCCAAAGTTATTATCCTCTCTCCACCATTTAAAAACACAATATTGTCATTAACAGTGTGAAGCATGTCACCGTGCAGCAGTTTAATAACTCCTTTCACTCTCACGTAGCCCTGTGGAATCACCTTGATACTGACTCACAAAGTCACTAAACATTTTTCCTGTCAGCGTTGGTGTTTTCAAAGCTCAGTCACAAAGCCATCCATTACAGGCTTGTTGGTTTCTTTTTCAAGCTGCTATTCCATGAGTGAAGATGTCACTGACATTCAAACAACTACTGCATCAATTAGTCCTCTTCAACTAAAATATGCCAAAACTACAGTGCCCAGCTGGAAAAGAAGTTGCTGTACCTTTTCTTTTTTTTAATGAAACCATACAGTCTGAGGTACTGTGAGTGGGACTTGGTGGTGTTCTCATGGGATTTGTTGACACAAAGGAAAAATGCTTTGCAGTTTAGCACTGTTGTAGAGTGGAAAATGCTGCCATGTCATTCTGATAGCTGTGCTGATCAGTTGCACTGTAATTTTTACAAAAAAAAATTGTGCTCTGCATCCATGTGTCGGAGTCACCCCTATTTTCTCTTATGCACATAACATAATACATAATGCATAATGCACATAACATTTTGTTGCACCTTGAAATTCTTTATTTTATTTTTAATCTGAGGGAATATAGGGCTGAGAGAACATAGCAACATGGTCTCACAGGAATCCGTGAAATAGCCATGAATTTGCTTAACTCAAAATCCGTGGAATAGCCACGGAATCACTCAAATTTCCGTGAAACTGACACGGATTTCGTTACAATGCAAGTCATATCCCATGGCTATTCCAACATACAAAGTGATTATGTACATTCACTGAGTGAATATTTAGAAAATAAAACATATTTCTCGCTAGAAATGTGATCAAAATCCATGTTTATGCAGAAACTAAGTGTTTTTTTTCATTAAAAATGACAGAACTGTCCGCCATGTTTTTTTTTCTGACCGCCGGGACCTTGAACATCACATGACTTGGAACAAACCAATAGGAACAAATATCCATGGAATAGATTCCTGTGAGACCAGGTTCCAACATAGACATGCTCCCCTACCAGTCCTACCAGTGGGCTACATTTGTTCCTTCAAACAGAGACCATAATTGTTCCCTAAAAGCTTGTCTACATGTGTTTTCCCGTAGTCCGTCTCATATGCATTTTACACAGGAGTGGCATAATTGTAACAAAAACCTATAGCCACACAGGCTCTTAGTGGACCAGTTTGACACCTCTGGTCTAACAGATCTGTGTATTTTTCTGCATTACTGCTTTGATTGTATGTTGGGCTGTGAGAGTGACCCGCGTTTCATACTGTACCGCATCCTATGTACACTAGTGGAGCACTGAAGCTGCTTTTGCTACACAGGAAGACATTGTAGACATAATGTAAGCTTAGCTGAGAACTAGTGATGGCCAAATGAAGCTTCATGAACCATATGTATGTGTTGACAACCAACAGATGGCACTCCTGCAATTCAGTTTGTTTTCAACCCTTTTTGGAACACAGAGTACCATATAGTTGGCTCAGGAAATAAAGAAAACGGTTCCTGAAGCTTCATGAAGCTACATTTGGGTATTACTTCCTCTTTGTTGTCCTGACTTAACCAGACATTAAGCAAATTATAAACAGCTGAAAAGGTCCAAATAACAGCAACACTGAAAAGAACAACTTTTAATAGTAGCTTTGTAAATCACACGTTTCTGATACAATGTCAAGTCACAAAAAGCAACTAAAATGATTTGATGATTTGACAGTTTTCTCATTCAATATCTGCATATCTGCATGAGAATGACAAAATAAAGGCGTACCTCAAAGATAGAAAGTATCGATGTTTTCATAAATGCATCAATAATATTAGATTGATGCAGATCAAGAATGGCGGATCGTTACACCTCTATTTATTATAAGCCCAACGGTCATTTCGTTCTCCAAGCGACTTGGAAGTAACTGAAGTTGTTGAACTCTAAATCACAAAGTGAAGACATTAATTGTTTATTGTTTATTGTTATTGTTAAAAAGATCCCCATTAGCTGTCACCAAGTGGGACGAGCTAGTCTTCCTGGGGTCCACAAGACAAAACAAAAATCACTTAACAATTAAACATTGTAGACATTATTATATACATAATCAGAAATCATTCCGAATAAGTTATTACATTCATATCTATTACATTAATTCTCACTTTCATACAGTAAATATGTTAATTCACTACTCACAAATTTAAATAGTGCATTTTCAAGTAATAATTAAAAGATACTTTACTATTCAGTTCACGTATATTCAGTGTGCAATTATTCCAATAACTGATAGCACGATAAATAACTGTTCTCGGTAACACTTTCTATGAAGACTACATCTATAGTGCATTATGAGCGCATTCATAGTGAATTATAATGCTCATTATAATCAATCATAATGCATTATGACTGCATTCATAAACACATATAAAGCTTCATGATGCACTATATCAACAGTTATAAATATAGCTTCTCAACGCATCTATAATGCAGTATAGCTAATCATGATGTTTCATGATTCATCATGATTAGCTATACTGCATTATAGATGCGTCTATATGAACCTCACTTTACTTAAAGCATACATTGATCATTTATTTATACTTATGGCATCCTATGAGTCCTTATAACAATTGATTGTTGAGGTGTGTGTATAGAGGGGTATGAGTAGTTGTAATGTATTATAAGCCTCATCAGTCAGCCTGTAGTTTATAACCAGTCAAGAGCACTCATAAGACACTGGGATTTATAAGTCATTATAAGCTATATTTATAACTGTTGATATAGTGCATCATGAAGCTTTATATGTGTTTATGAGTGCAGTCATAATGCATTATGATTGATTATAATGAGCATTATAATTCACTATGAATGCGCTCATAATGCACTATAGATGTAGTCTTCATAGAAAGTGTTACCAAAGATACTTTACTATTCAGTTCACGTATATTCAGTGGGCAATTATTCCAATAACTGATAGCACGATAAATAACTGTTCTCTTTAAGGCATTTGATTTTGGACATGGTAACATCATCTGACCACCAATTAACATACAACATTAATCATTTTTGCAAAGGTCGTATACATTTTGGAAGGCACTGATGAACAATGTCATGCTGATAATATGGGCACCAGATGAGAAAAGGCTCTGAGGGTCATTTTGTGAGGCGATGAAGAACAATCTCTGTTGTTGTTTAGTTTACAGGATGTGTTTTAAAATCCGATCCAGGTCGGCTCCACCAACAGTTCCTCGCCTCCTTCTTTCTCCACCTCTCCATCCTCACTAATGCCCTCTCAACTAGCAATTTTATAGCTCAGTGCCCCTCGAATCCTCCAATGTCACTCTATAGGTATAAAAAACACACAGCACCACTTTCCAACCTCACACAGAGAGACAATTTCCTGTTCTCACACAGACACATTCAGCCTGATTTCGATGAGCTTCTGTTACTATTGCTGCTGATGTCAGGTTGTCCTTTCAATTTTTATTTCTCCAGATAAATGAGATTTGTTTTTGAATTGGAAGGAAATGGTTACAATCTTATCCACAGCCTGGAGTGTAATTTGCCTAGGAATGTAGTCAACTGTGTCTAATTGCGTTCAAATCAGAGATTTGACTGCGGGGGACAGACAAAGGCTCGGGCGCCCACCATGTAAATGATATAATATCACATTTAAATGTGCAGAGAAAATTCAAAGTAAAGGCTGATTAATGGAATTAACTTTATTGCCCTGTATGCTTCACATACTGTAGGTGGTTTGAGCTTAAATGTATCCACCATAATGGGCTGTTACAGATGAATACAGCTCATTAAATCCTCTCCTGGCCTTTGTTTGTCTAATAAAATCAGGCATTGCTCCCTTTTTGTGCATCGCTGACTTCAGTTAGGCTGGCATTACAATGAGTGAACCTTAATACAAGGAAGAATGTTAAAATGTCTTTTGATGAAATTCAAATAATGTTGGAATTGATTATAAATTGAGCAAATGTCTGTGCTACATTCTGGAATGATACTGTCTTTAAAGAAAACTTCTTAAAGGGATAGTAGTAGTAGTAGATAAATCACTATATTTTTGTACATGTGAAACATGTTGTAACATATTTATGGGCAAAATAAAAGATATATATACAGTACTGTACAAAAGCCTGTTTTGATAAGGTACGCTTTTATTTTGAAAGGAAAAGAGAGTCAATGAGTTTAATGTTTTTTGTTTCAGCCCCCGAAGAGGCATGAGGTTATCAGAGTAATCTGCATATTTAAATGTATTTTGTGTTTAAATAAGTTTTGGATGAAATTAAACTCAGTAACTCATGCTAGCAAGGTTTGACACAGGAAGATAGTTTTGCTCAAATTAATACTCTTGTATTTCTGTGTGTTTTATAATTGTTATTGCAACTTTCAGTTTGCAAACTGTAGCTTTATCCAACTTAATTCTCAGCTCATTGGCTTATTGATGAACGGCCGCAGAACTGAACGATTGCCGTGTTTCAGTTCAGTTACACTGATACACAGTCATGGATAAAATTTAAATTAAAAAAATACACAGATCGATTAAACATTCCATGTGATCGACCAAATTCGATTTATCAATTATTCCCATCCTTAAGGCAGTAGTTCTCAACCTTTTTGAGTCGCGACCCCCAATTTAACATGCATGTTGTCCGCGACCCCCGCTCACTGAACACAATCTCACACGCACAGTTCAGATTACCCAAAAAAGAAACAAAATGACCAAAAAAAGGAAACAAAATTACCAAAAATACACAAAATTAGCCAAAAAAGAAACAAAATCACCAAAAAAAGACACAAAATGACAAAAAAAGACACAAAATCACCAAAAAAGACACAAATTGACCACAAAATGATCAAAAAAAGACCAAAAAAAAGACACAAAATGACCAAAAAAAGACACAAAATCACCAAAAAAGACACAAATTGACCACAAAATGACAAAAAAAAGACACAAAATGACCAAAAAAGACATTAAATCACCAAAAAGACTAAAACACATGAACACTTTAACACAGTGGAGACAGAGCTGACTTCCAAAATGATTTGGCGACCCCCAGAAATCATCTCGCGACCCCAATTGGGGTCCCGACCCCAAGGTTGAGAATAGCTGCCTTAAGGGATATCAAAAGTCCCCATCACCCATTGTTTCTTTCACCTGTCATCCACTGCTTCTTTAACACCGTTGTAGACATTCAAGCCAGGTAAACATTAAAATGGGATGTTACTGCTGTTTCTCATTTCCCCTTTGCAGCCCTGCCTGACACACACATTGGCATAATGCCTCCCCCATGTTAATAACACAGCCGCTGGAAGAATGCATACTGTACATGTCGTCAGCTCACATTTGATTTAAGTTGACAGACGCTTCGACAGCCTCAATATACATGCAGCATTTACATTACAAGACATAAGAAAGCTCATGACTCTAGAGTATAACTGGTCCTGTCACCTTATGTAAATGTACAGCATGGGCATGTTTACATTGTGTCATTGTTTGTGTTGAGAAGCACAGTAAAGAGCATTGGTTTTACAATGTAATATATGAGTAATTTGTTTTCATTGGTGTACACTATATATAAGTATAGGGCTGTAGTACATACTGTGTACACTATGACTACCTAAGGGTTAAACAATGAGTGTTTTATTCTGCCAGAGAGCGAGAGAGTAATTGAAGTGTTTTAAAGAAAGTGTAAGCCAGCTACTTAAGAGATCTATGCACTACACCGCTAAGTGCACTTATATACACTGTAAAAAATGTTTGTAGAAATTACAGTAAAACACTGTCAAATTGCATCAGAAACAGGGCGTAAAATTAAAAATGTAATATCGCCGTAGTAGTCGGTTGTAATTACCGTAAATTAAGGAATAGTGCAAAACTTTTAAATTGTAGAAAACACGTTTTTTTTTTTCATGTAAAATTAATGGAGAAATAATTAATTTAAATACCATCCTGTCACAAGGACAAAATTACCCTAAAAATAAAGGGACTACTCAGTCTAAATTACAGTCTTTGCTGATTTTTACATTCAAATTTACAGTAGAAACTCGCTGTATTTTTTACGGTAAAGTTCTGGCAACCACAGCTGCCGTTATTTTGCCGTAAATTTTACAGACTTTTTTTTACAGTGTAGCATTTTCCTAGTTGCTTTGCAACCACTCAAAGCCCTAGACCTGTCAGTACCGGAATTTGAACCGGCGACTCTCCAGTTACAAGCCCTACAAGTCAACTAACCTCTAGGCCACGGACTGCCCTAAACAGGCTATTTATCTCATGTGTCTAATGTCTGAATGTCTTTTTTTAAGCACCATATATATCAGGAATACATGTAAATTTCTTCTTGAATCTTGAATCTGTGGCTTGCAGAAACATGCAATGCTAACTTACATTTTTTCTGGCCACTGCATTGGTAGAAACAATAGAAAGTAAAATTTTGATCTACAGTAATGTTTTGTAAAATCATATCTTATTTACTACAGCCAAGACTTCAAATACAGAATTTTTAATTTTTAAAAATTAATTATAATTTATAATGAAATTGAAAATGTTCAGCCCGACCGAATCATATACTGTGTTTACAGTGAACAGGGACACCCTCAGTCACTTCCTGCTGCAGTCAGGGATTGTTGGCCTTAAACACTGTGCCTCAGTTAGTGGGCAGACCTTTCCAGACTGACTATTGACAAGAATCAAATATCTAGACTCTCTAAAGCCCAGGAAGAAAATCAATGGTGAGTTTGAATTGCCTGAGCTGAATTTACAGGCTTAACTCCACTTCGACCATTTCGCCCTCTGTCTTCTTAACCCATTGTTTGTTTGATGGTTGGTTACTTCCATTGCTTTTCTCTTCACGTTGAGTCATTTATTTTTTACTCCGTTTGAGCAATTTAAGGCATTGGATTAAGGCAAAGGGTGAAGGCTGAGTCAGCTTGGGGCCACACTGGTTCTGGAGTATTTGTTTGATATGCAGAGATACCTCTTTACATATATGCCTTTTTATATACCAGAGAATTTTTCTTTCATTTCCCAGAAAAAGACATGCAAGGCTGCAGTTTTGTAAATGTAACAGTCCTTCATCCATTAACCCTCTATGGTACACATTAGGATGCCAGTTAGGAAAAACATTTCTGGCATGTTTTTTTGTCTTAAAATAGAATAAATAAACATAATCTGAAGAAATGTTATATATATATATATTTTTTTTTTGTTTCCTATAGGCAATATTGTACCATAACAGCGCACAAGTGAAAAATAAAGTTTTTAAATTAACATAATTTATTTAATAAATAAGTTTAAAAGATTCAGTGGCTTTTTTTAACCGATTTCTAGCCTGTAGGCAACATTGTACCATTGAACCAACGACCCATTGAAATTAATGTCTTGAACAGTCTAAGTGTATGAAACTACCAAAAATGAAGGTTTGCTCACCTATCAGTAGGATTTTTTTTTTTTTCTAGATTGAAAAGGGCCAGGAAATGAAGTTTTGAGAGATTTTTTTGTGGCGCAAAATGGCAAAGCTGTTTCCTTTGGAAAAGTCTGCAAAATAGGGTTTCAATATGGCCTCCTGGAGATCAAATTAAAGAATAGCAAATTAAAGAATTGCTATTCGTTCCCTATACTCTTCCCTCTCTTTTTAAGTATCGCATCTCTCAAAAACATGCATTGTAGAAATCTGACAGGCCAAAAATGGGTATGTTGCCTGAGGGCAACACCGTACCATAGAGGGTTAACAGAGAAGCTTCAGTTCAGCAGTTCACTCCAACAACACTACTGCTGTCTTCACCAGCCGTTTGTAGGATTTACTACGGAAAGTAATGCATTGGGGTTCATAGGTATCCCACCAAATTTTGTGATAAAATTAAAAGCCATGAAGGCTGCCTGTCAGGTTGTTGAGTGTGGCAATATTATATCGATTCATGGCCGCCAAGTATTGATATTTAGCGTTTTTTTAGCACAAGTATTTTGGCCTCTCACAAGCTTACTTTTAGGAATATACTGGAGATACAGGTATCATATGAAACTACAAGATCTAAAGGATCTATAGGTGCCATGTGTGTCAGGATATAGTGGTAGAAAGTTGTCGAAATAGTGCTGCAAAGTTTGGCTTTTTTATAAACAATTCTTCATTGCATTTAATTTTGTGGACACAAAATCCTGTTAAACAGTTTAATTTTTATTTTATTTTATTTTATTTTTTTAATTTAACCTTTATTTAACCAGGAAAGTCTTATTGAGATTAAAAATCTCTTTTACAAAAGAGTCCTGGCCAAGACAGGCAGCAGCACAGTTAGTTACAGACAATCATTTAAAAACAACAGAGAACATAAAAATAGAGTCACAGTCAGAACATCATCAAACAAAGCATGTACAGACAGAAGAGCCAGCTTCAACATCATGAAGTAAGGATTTAAACCTGTTAAATCATGTTAAAAACATGTTTAGAGAAACCAGCTCCTTAAGTTTTAGCGCATTTTGCAGCTGGTTCCATGAAAAAGGAGCAGCATAACTAAAAGCCCTCTTCCCCAAATCACAGTATCGCAATACTCACCATATCACAAAATGCTTAAAATAATATCATATTGTGACTGATGGATTGAACCCCCAGTCTTTGAAATTATGTCTGTAAGTAGTTTTCTTTTTTCCTGAACCTTAGGAAAGTGATTTCAGTGCCTAACCTTAAGGAATTGATTTTTCTCTCTAAAGCATCCCTTTTAAATTATTAAAACTGTGTGTAAAACAGCTATGCTTTTCTTTTAAACAGTGACCAATGTGTAGTCTACATGTGTTGTGGTCGTCAGCACATTTTTATAGTGGTTTTGTTATGGTCACGTGTTAGCAAAATAGCGCTCATCATATCATACACTGTAAAAACAGATAAACAATAGCTACTCAATAAAAATGAGGCAACAGATTGCACGCAATATTATTAATTAAATCTAACTATGTTACAAGTTGAGTTAATAACAACTTAACAGGAAGTGCCTGTCAATTAAAAACGGACTAATTCTATTGTGTTGGATTAATTCAAAATTCTCTTGATTTAGAATTACATACACATAAAGATTATATTTAATGTGATTAAAATAAGTAGATTCCATCTCAAACATTTTTATATTAAAGTTACTTAAACAACTGCCTCAAAATCAAGCACGCATTTATATTTAATACATTTGATCAAATATATTAAGTAAAATGAAATGACTACAGAATAATTTATTACAGTGTACGAATCATATTGCACATCTGCAAAACATCTGAAATCATAGAAAATCTTTATGAGTATATGTTGCACTAAAAAATACCACTTGTGGTGCTGTAAAAATGTATATTACATACAAAAAACTTATACTTAATAAATATATTATATCATATTGTAAGGTGCAGCCCTTGTGTAAGATTGCTTTATTCTACCACTTTTCTATTGAGAGCTCAAGAACATATAAAATACTGTATAAATGTTTCCAGCACTGCCCCTGATTTGCCACAAATAAATGTTGTGTTTTTATTGCTTCTGTATTGCTAATCTCAGCATTCATATTAATACGCAGTAATAGCATTGCACTGCTGTGTGCGTCAACAACCTTGTGTATCTGAAACCAATATGGCAGGGACAGTGACTAATTGAGAATTATCTCACACGGACCAAAGGCCAGTAGAAGTGTCCTTCAGGGCAATGCTGATAATGCTAAATACAATACGATGACAACATGTAGCTAAGCTTGCCGTTTCCTATTAGCCAGTGGATCAATTTCAGATGTTAAGCCTGGAGACCCCGGCGCGGCTTCGGCTATGGCTGTCAATGATTCACGAGGCACTGAGAAATGGTATTTCATGGGTAAACAAAAATAAGCCAGTACAGATGGCATTATTTTTTTCTCCCTCTCCAACCTGCTGTCATTGTTAAAATGGCTCGGCTTCTGCTGAAATGCTGCTTGTCATTTGTCACACTCTCTCCAAGGTCAGAGTCCAGGCGAGGCTAAGCTCACAGCTCTATAAATAGCCCGTGTCAGTGGGCTTGTTGCATGGATGCTGGTGCACGCTCTTGCACAGTGAGCCAGTGAGGAAAAAGCTTATTAGCGCAAGTTTGATGAAGATGGCAGGGGTCTTAATCAAACATCTCAAAGGAAGCATTAGCATTCTAATTTTAAATAATGTCTTATCATCTCCCTCGCTCCCTCTGTGAGAATTAGATGTATGGCAGCAGTGAGTCCGATGACTTTAAGGCAGTGAGACACATTAGAATTATGCGACTTTTTCACATTTATATGTGTGGTGACGCCTTAAGTACCTGAATGACCGTGTTCCTGCTCCTTGTCAACGCTTCCTGCTGCTTTTGACTGCAGGGAATAAAATACCACACTGGCTGAAAGGCCATAAACACGGAAACTACAGCAATTCAAATACCTCCTAGAATCACCACAGGCTCTTTTTTAACCCCTAATTATACAGCCTTGGCAATTGCAACCATGTCATTTGTAAAATGACAAAAAATTGGGTGTTACAAAGTGGACATGGCACAAATGTTGAATTATACAGTGGTTTCAATGGGGGGTAAATATGAACCATCGACCATTCGGTGTATAAATTACCTTATTATATATATATATATATTTTTTATCCCATCGCCCCATACTTTACTAGATCACCAATAAAAACATTTCAGGAAAAGGCATAAAAGGTGGGATTAGGGTGTTTTATTTAGATGGAGTCATAATGTTGGTAAAATTGACCTTTTGGTGTTTCTCGTGTTCCAGCGTCAGGAGCAGGACGGTTTAAGAAGCATTCTGTTTTTCTGTTTAATGACAAGATGGTTTGTTGGACAGAGCTTAGGTGAACATTTTTATGAATGTATGTCAAAGGATGAGACATAGTTTTATATAGTGATGGTACTGTGCAGAGGCTTCAGAGCGTGAGGCGTGAAATCTAGAAAAGTATTTCATGAAGCTTGTTTCTTTAAGGGCGAGTGACATCATTGATGACAGTATAAGCACAATCACTGCCGCATCATTGGAAAATACTGCCACAGTTTTAACTTAAACATCTCATGTCCTATTGTATTTATTCAAACACTGACTGAAGTCATACAAACACGTTTTTGACATTATTATTACCATTAGCGACACATTAATCAAAAACAGATTAATTGAATGCATGAATGAATGAATGAATGAATGAATGAACTACACAAAATCAAATTGAATTGCTCTTAGCAGTGATTATTCCCATGCTGACACAGACATCTAAGAGGCCATTACAAATAGTTGAAATGACAATAAAGGTTAGGGTCTGTGAACACATGAAGCCTCGAGAAATTAACCTTTTTTTTTTTTTTTTTTTAACCAATTGGATGGAAAGCTTCAGGCTTCATGAGGCTTCATCTGACCATCACTAGTTATAAGTACCAAGGTTATTATAGTTAACGAAAACTAACGAAATAACGAAAACTAGAATTGAAAAAACATTTTCGTTAACTGAAATAAAAATAAAAACTAGAGTTTTTAAAAAAACGATAACTAACTGAAACTGTATTGTGTGGTTACAAAACTAACTAAAACTAATTAAAATATATTAATTCAGTGTTTCTATTTGAACATGCAACACATGGTAAATATGTTTACTGAGACTGGGATGTCTACACTCCAACCAAAATTCAAAACACCCAGAACTGTAAGAGTTAATAACCTTATTGGAGCTCAGATGGATAATAAAAGGAAATAAACGCAAAATTTATTATGACCACTTTGAATCTGGCACCCAACGTATAGCCCATTACAAAAAAACTAAAACTAACATTAAAACTAATAAAAACTAAACTAAAACTAAGCATTTTCAAAAAAATAAAACTAAACTAAAACTAGCAAACTCACTCTAAAAACTAACTAAAACTAACTGAATTTGAAAACAAAAATTCACTAAATAAAACTAATGAAAAATCCCAAACTATTATAACCTTGATAAGTACAAAGCAGCATGCACATTCCAGAAAGCACAGAAACAGGGAGTGCACCTTTAATAATGCCCACAGTAACACAATACAAAGCACAATACATACAATGCAGCATAAGTACCATACACACACATGGAGTAAGTTTCATTCTCAGTCTCTCCACTTGTGCTTCCTCTCTGCTCTCATTACAGGCTCCCTATAATAATGTGGGCCGTTTTTATTTTTCATACAGAGTTGTTTCTCTCTGTTTTGAAGGCTATTCCAGCTATTTCAAAGACAGATGATGTGATTATAGAAATGGCCTCTGTTAGCACATAGCTAAGCCAAACGATTGCCTGGGGACGGCTTTGCAGCAATCCGGCGAGTTTTATTCTTTATCGTCTGCTTTGTACCACAAATGCCTTCCAGATATTGATTATTGAATATGTTATGGAATAATCGCACCATGACTGACACACTGTCAACTAAAAGTGGAGGCAAATGGCATGATTTGAATTGGGACAATAACACGACGCTGCTAAGAGCCATTCCATTGATTTTACACATAAAGATCATTTCACTGGTCTGTAAATACAGTTAGTGTCCTCTGAGTAACCCTGGTAACTGATGTCTTCAGTTACTATCATCACTGTTCACTCAGTTAGGCCCCTCAATACTTCCCCAACAACAAATGTGTCCATTATTTTCTGTGGTCTTGACCTGATGAATAATTGATCGTATTGATTGAGTGTGATGGCATCTGTTCCAGAGGGAGCCAGGTAGACTTACACTCAGTGTCAGTTTAATTAAATGAGGCTTCTGATCATTGTCTGGCCCAATGAATAAATAATAACTAATGGAAGTAAAATCAGGGGCACATTTTTACACATCTTTACACATTCAGATTTGTAGTATTTCTTCTTTTTTCTGTCAGGACAGATAGGACAGAAGTACTTTTAATGGTAACACTTTACAATAACCATCATTTATAGATGGTAAATAGATAGTTTATTAATGTTTAATCATCATTTATAAACCATATATAGGCCATTTAGAATGGTGAATAGAAAATGTAATAATGTTGAACTATAATTTATAAATGCCAAATAGATTACTTTACCATAAACAAACATAATTATTAGTTTATTAATACCTTTACACACATTATAACATTTTTAACACCATATTAAGTATGTAAATGATTTCAAAATGATTCTTATACCTTTAAGAAATTGCTTGAAACCATTTAAAGATTAAATATGTATAGAATTTTGTAAATGGTTAATAATAATTGGTTTATAAACCATCTATAAACGTCGAGGCACGCAGCATGGAGGGAAAAAAAAGTTTTCCCGTGAATTTGAATCAGTTAAAATGAAAAGCAGCCTGCATACACACACACACACACACACACACACTCACACACATATTTACATTTACAGTTAGTCATTTAGCAGACGTTTTTATCCAAACAACTTAAAGAAAAAGGGAACAATTTTTATTGTATTTTAACCCTCCTGTTATGTTGCCAGTCAAATTGACCCATTTCAAGGTTTAAAAATCTTTTTATAAAAAGAGAGTTAAAATAAAAGAAAAAAATCTAAAATACAATTTTCAAAAACTCAATGTCATGTAAAATAATTGTATTATATATTTTGGTCTTTCCAATGTACATAAACAAAGTTTTAACGTGCATTTTTATGAAAAAACAAGTGAATTATCCTCGTTGAACCTGATCCGTGAGTGGTAAAGAACACCTTTGCACTAAATATTGATTGAAATGGTTATTAATGGAGTTAATAATGAAATATAAACAATTTTTATTGGGATTTTTTTAGTTTCTGACACTTTTGAATAATGAAACATGCCCTGGGTTAATTTGACCCACAAACATTAATGCTATTCCTGAGAAACGAACATAACAGGAGGACTAATCATTGTCTGGCCCAATGAATAAATAATAACTAATGGAAGTAAAATCAGGGGCACATTTTTACACATTTTTACACATTCAGACTTGTAGTATTTCTTATTTTTTCTGTCAGGACAGATTGGACAGAAGTACTTTTAATTGATTGATTGATTGATAACCCTCTGTGTGGAGAGTCGAGGCACGCAGCATGGAGGGAAAAAATAGCTTTCCCGTAAATTTGAATCAGAAGTGAAACATCAGCTGTGTCTGAAATGTGAAATGAAAAGCAGCCTGCACACACACACACACACACGCACACACACGCACACACACACACACACACACACCCGACTGGCTGATTCCAGAAATCCAATAGAAAACAGAATGAAAGCAATAAAGCAGCAGTTTTTATTTATTGATAGGTTTATTTTATTTCCCCAGCCTACTGTAGACAGCTCACAGAGAAATTGACCATGATCAATAACATGGAATCAAAACATACAGACCAGTGGCTTCCTGTGGAGACTGCACTTAAAGAAAGGGCAAAAAATAAATAAAATGGAAATAAAATTGAACCATAAAAGCTACAGAAATGATTTTGAGGAGCACTTTGAGTTGCAGGACATTCTGCCTGTATTCAAAGTGGATCCAGATCTTTTCTTACATGACCTCCCAGTTCTATTTTTGCAACATAATAAAAAGCTACTCTGATATTATTTTAAATTGAAAAGCAATTGGATGCAATAAAATCCAAAATATACAAAAAAAAAAAAATTTAGGATTTTGGAAAATATTCTTGTTTGCCGTCTGACAGGAAGCCAGTATGGACTGAAACGAACTTTTATAGGTGAGGAAAAATCGATACAGCTTAGTATCACGATATTTTGTGTGGCAATATTATATTGATTCATGACCACACAACATTAGTTAGTGAAGAGAACTGTTTGACCATACACTGTAAACAATTGTCTTGTAAATTAACAGTAAAATACTGGCAGCAGGGTTGCCAGCATTCTACTGTTAATTTTACAGTTTCTCTACTGTTATCTACTTTACACTATGGTACTGTGATGAAACCACATACTGAATTACAGTAAAATCCTGCATTTCATAGATTTTTTCAGTAGACTAATGAAGCTAGCTGCAATATTGTTGCAGTATACAATGCAGTCATTTTCTGTAAATAGAGCATATTACTGTCTGAAAGCCAATTACTATGAATTAAGCGCTGTCTTCACAATAACCACAGTAATTTTAATATACCATAATTTAAACCTTAATTTACCAATTTACCATTTAAGTAAAATACAGGCATTAAAAATGTGTACAAGAAGAGACTTAGTAGAAAATATCATATATATATACATATATATATATATATATATATATATATATATATATCATATCATATATTTTATGGGAAACGGCAAGCTACCTACAAATATTGCCCAGAATGCATTGTTTTCTACAGTATAATAAAATTTTCATGAAAAACAGTATGTTACTGTCACAATTTGGCTGTTTTCTTACAGCAATTTGCTACAGTGTGGCTAAATACGCTTTGAAGCATTTTCTGTATTGAACACAATGAGATAAACATGATATAAAGCTTCTCATCTAATAGATTGATTAGATGAGAAATAAGAATATTCCCAAACTATAATCTGTTACTTTCTACCTCTGGCTTCCTGCTTCTCTCCAGCTGTGTGTTCTGTAGGCACCAGAGTCCCTTTGAACACTTTAGTGACTCTGACATTTCACTCTGACATTTAGACATATGCAATTATGCAATCACTGTGTATAGGACATGACGTCCTAAGCAAAGACTCTCTTGTGCAGCATATAGCCTATTTTATATTATACAGTGATATTCTGACAGCCAGGCTTTACATTTTCAGATAGCAAAGCATGTCACCAGCAGCCTGCAATCAGCCATATAGTAAGAGCATTATGGTTAGGAGTGTTAGAGGGGAATGGGCAGATAAAGGACCTGCTCTTTATCCTTGTACTTTTACTTTCAGACATAGAAAAATGAAGGCAGAGGCTTTTTTCTCCTCACTGCCCAGCCTATCAAGAGGTTTATTTATAACTGTGGGTGTCCCTTTGTAGCCTGTACTTTCACCTTTTATGTGAAGTACATGAACGAATTGTAAAAATCAACGACAGGCTGACAGAAAAGCAAAGAAAAAATAGCGAGTGGAGGAAAAAAACGGAGCTTTTAGTGAACCGGTGTAAGTCAAAGCGCACGACTCACGTTGCTTCGTTTTTTTGGTTTCTCTAATGTGCAGCAGAGACACCAATTATATTTATTCTGAGGTAATTATGTGCCTCATTAAAGCATGTTAATTTAGAGTAAAAGTTAACTATTCTTTTAGGCGTGATTGTGACTCAAACAATACCTGCAGCACACACTTTTTTTTGTAAAAATGTTCCTGAAGGCCGAAGTCTGATCCAAAGATAACTTCTTCTCTTTCCATTGAGGTCCAGTGACGGTGATAAAGGTTTGCTGTGTGCGTGTGTCTCGTAGGTTTATCAGGGCCCTTACTAATAATGCAAATGGGGAGAGTAATCGAAATTATCTTAGTGGTTCTATCGGTGCTCATAATTGAGTTAATAAACTGAGGATGATGAGTCAAATGTGGCTAAATGGGAAATTGGAAGACAAAATGAGATGGAGAGAAAGTGAAAAAAGAGAAAGAATCTCATGCATGGAGGCACAAGGGCAATTTCACTTGGTGTCAGTTTTCAAGGACACGTCAGCTTTCTGTGGTATTAATGAGCATATATATATATATATATATATATATATATATCATCATATTTATTCTGGAAAAAAGGTTTGGCATGGTGGTGTAGTGGTCAGCACTTTCACCGGTTCGAAGGCTGATAGCTGATACTAATATGTCTATTATATATATATTTTCCCCAAAACATTTTTTTTTTTGTAAATATGTATTATTTAAAATATGTACACTACCGGTCAAAAGTTTTAGAACACCCCAATTTTTCCATTTTTTTATTGAAATTCAAGCAGTTCAAGTCAAATGAACAGCTTGAAAGGGTACAAAGGTAAGTGGTGAACTGCCAGAGGTAAATAAAAAAAGGTAAGCTTAACCAAAACTGAAAAATAATGTACATTTCAGAATTATACAAGTAGGCCTTTTTCAGGGAACAAGAAATGGGTTAACTACTTAACTCTATGGAGTCTTGGGCTATTTTGTCCATTTTTGAATTATTTTCATGTCTTTGTAAGTCATTTTGTGTCTTTTTTAGTCATTTTGTGTCTTTTGGTGTCTTTTTTTTGTCATTTTGTGTCTTTTTTTGGTCATTTTGTGTCTTTTTTTTGTTCATTTTGTGTCTTTTTTTAGTGCTTTAGTCCAACATAAAATGTGATTTTGAATCTTTTTTTTACTTTCAAAACACTATCATGCTCAATCAAGAATTTTAAATGTTGCAAATGTGCATTCATTTCAGAGTACACTGAGACATTAAACTGCATCATTTTCAATTAAATTCTGGAAAAGTTGGTGTGTTCTAAAACTTTTGACCAGTAGTGTATGTTTAGGGAAAAAAAAAAAAAAAAAGTGTTAATCGAGTAGTGTAGAAGGGGTAGTTTAAATAAGCATATGCTTCATCCT
The DNA here is from genome assembly GCF_030273125.1 of Centropristis striata. NCBI lineage: Eukaryota > Metazoa > Chordata > Actinopteri > Perciformes > Serranidae > Centropristis > Centropristis striata. The sequence goes on along the minus strand of NC_081526.1, from coordinate 34,364,311 downwards.
ACTCCTTTTCGGACATGTTGCATTCACATTACAGCTTTTGTTTTGACTATTGCTATTTTTTGTTTGTTTTTGTTTTGATTATTCTCATTGGATGTATTTGTTTTTGAGTTTACTTTGTTGTGTTACTCGCACATGTTCGAAATAAAAGCTGAACTGAACTGAACTCTTTTAGGCCAATAAAGACTCTAATATGGTCTGAAAAATCACTGGAAGTACTCCAGTTATATTTTATCCATCAGTCAGTATGATCCGGTCATGACGATTGAATGAAACAGTGAGCTCCACTGCTTTTAAACCACAATTTCAAAGTCTGAGAAAGCCATTTTGTTAAAGCAGCGCTGAGCTTTAATTAGCTCTCCTTTTGTTTCCCCTCCCCTCCAGCCAATCAAGATGTAGTGGGCTGGTGGTCAGTGATCACTGTTCTTAACCTGCAGGGTTTTCTGGGTAATTGAAGCCAGGAGGAGCTGTGGTGAGAAGAAATTTATAGTGTGGAGGCTTAATTCATCTTATCAGAGGCAGCAGATGTGGTGGAAGACCCAGTTTAAGACCCTCTAATACCAGGACTCAGAGATGGAGTTGCAGGAATAAGCCTCAAAAACTCTCCTGGATAGCTGTTTCACTGTAGATAATATCACACTCGGTGTAACTCAACGGTCACTCAGATTGCACAGACCGAGTCTTTCTGCTGCCAGTCTGACCGACGGAGCCCTCGACTGCTCCTGTCTGCTGTATTTCCTATCTGCCAACATCTCTGTGTGAGGGTCATGACACACAACATCCAGCTCAGCTGCACAAGTGTGACTCTTGGCCCCGGCAGAAACGATGTGTTTCCCACAGGTCAGGAGGCGTGATTCAAATTAAAGGTTGGCCAAGCAATGATTGATCCATGCAAATGCGGTTACAGTTTTCAGCACTGAAACAACCAGTTTCACTCTCCGGGCTTACAGTGTGGCTCATGCAAAGCCCTTCATTGCAAATCCTCCAGCGTACCGGGGATAGGATTGGAAATGCAAAGCCTCAATGTGACCCATGTTAATAGGCACTGTTAGCAGCCCCACTGTGGGCTGCAGGTGTGTGTGTGTGTGTGTGTGTGTGTGGAACGTGGTCTTCAGGATGGAGCTGAAAAAAATAAAATGAAATGAAATAAAAAACAAATTTTGGCATAACATTATTATTTAATGTTTATCTATCGTTCAGATTTTTTCATGTCATTACAAAACTGAAGGCATTTTTAGCCTTTATGAGTCACATTTTATTTGATGTGCAATCATTATTTGTGACCTGTTCTGTTCTGATACCATGCTTTTTTAAGTTATGCCAGTTGGTTTTCCTTTTTTTTCTGTACTGAGGAGTCTAGTCTGAAGCTTGTTGTTAAGACTTTGAAATAAAAACCAACCATGTTACGTGATGGCATGAGGAAAAGTTACGTTAAAAAAACCCAAACAAAAACAAGTACTGTGTGAAACAATAAATGTTAATTTAAACAGTGCAGCGAGTTTGTCCTCATTAAATAGAGTAATATACACTACTGGTCAAAAGTTTTAGAACACACCAACTTTTCCAGAACTTAATTGAAAATGAGGGGATGTCTCTAAATCAGGGGTGTCAAACTCTGGCCCGCGGGCCAAATTTGGCCCACAGTGTAATTTTATTTGGCCCGCGAGCCAATATCAAATTATTATATTATTATTGTACTATAAAAGCTGACCCGCCGGTATTATACGGCGCATGTAGCGCTAATACTAGATTTATTATTGTTATTTTATTTTTAAATGTATTAACCTGTTGAAAAAGTTTATTTTGATATTTAAATCAGAAGGATGCAAATAAAAAAGAGGCATACGATTTTAATTTATTTTTTATTTAATAAATTAATGACATTGATGTGTTTTTTATTTGAAATTTGATTTTGCATGTCTGCACTATTTAGTTATATATTGTATGTTTATAAGTGTTGCTGGTTCCATATTTAATGTTAAAGCAAAACATGTTTGGTATATATTAAAAGGTTTATTTGTTGTCCGCGATTTTATTCAAGTTTTAAATTTTGGCCCATTGTGTATTTGAGTTTGACACCCCTGATCTAAATGATTAATTTTGGTTTTACATTGCAGTTTTGGGAAACATCGACTGTCAAACTTCAGCAATGTAAAAGAGACTAATGTGTGCATGTTAGAGGTGTAAATCAGTGTATATATATTGTGATACAATGTATTGTGATTTAACTGTTAAACTGCATTTTGTGTCCACAAAATTAAATTCAATCAAAAATTGTTTCATCCAATTAGAGAAAATTCTCAGTCTATTCATCTCACTTCAGTCTTTTTATTTCTCCACAATGAGAGTCAAACCCACAGACTGACCAACAAAGTATTCAGTCAAACTGAACTGAACTGATATCAAACATGTATTATTAAACTTTAAAAAACAGCAAGCTTCACTGCTCTCAATGTTCTTAAATGAACATAAAACCATCCTAACATTGCAGCATTATTTCAACAACTTCCCGACACGAACAAATTATTAGACCACCCTTTTTCTTCAATTTCTTGTTCATTTTAATGCCTGGTACAACTTAAGGTATATTTGTTTGAACAAATGTAATGTAATGTAATTACAAAATGTAATGATAACAACGAAAATAGCTGATATCTAACCATTTTCCATGGTTTCTTGATAATCCATTTGGTTATTATTATCAAGAAAACCATGGAAAATATCTAGATATCAGCTCTTAAATTAAACTCTCATGAGCTATTTGTTGTTGTCATTATATTTGTCCAAACAAATGTACCTTTAGCTGTACCAGGCATTAAAATGAACAAGAAATTGAAGAAAACAAGGGTGGTCCAATAATTTTTTCCATGACTGTAGTTTCATATGATACCAGTATCTCCAGGATATTCATAAAGTGAGCCTGCTATGCCTCTGGAAAATATGGCGAAAATACTGACGGCCCGCCGTAAATATCGATACTTGGCGGCCATGAATCCACGCAAAATAAATTGATACTATGCTGTGTCAATTTTTCCCCCACCTCTCTTTGGGAAGTCTTTGTTTTCAACATTCTATTCTACTCCTTAAAGAATTGTCACTAGCTTTTATTGATGCACTAATAGCTCTTATTGCACTATACCCTGATTGTTTGCTTTTATTCTTCCTGTAACTTGCTTTGGAAAAAAGCGTCTGCTGAATGACTAAATGTAAATGTAAATGCGACATGATCATAATACATAATACAATACATCTCTCTCTCCGTCTCTGCAGGACCTGGGTGGGGGGAGTCCTCCTCAGAGGAACTGGAAAGGGATTGCCATCGCTCTGCTGGTCATCTTGGTGGTCTGCTCCCTCATCACCATGTCAGTCATCCTCCTCACACCAGGTAACTCAGCTCTGCTGTCTTAAAGCTCCTGTGATTTATTCTGGTGCAAGAATACCCAGTTTACACCTGTTTATGATAACACTTTACAATAACCAACTAAATAATGTTTATAGATGGTTTATAAACCAATTATTAACCATTTACAAAGTGCTTTACATATTTAATCGTTAAATGTTTTCAACCAATTTCTTAAAGGTATATGAATCATTTCAAAATCATTAACTTACTTAATATGGAGTTAAAAATATTAAAATGGGTGCAACTAAAACTATTTATAAACAATTAATTATAATTTAATTGTTTGTTAATGGTAAAGTAACTATAAACGTACATTAATAGACATGTTTATAAATGAATATACATCTTTTTGCCATTTATACATGATTAGGTTAGTTAAACATTAATAAATTATGTATTTACCATTCTAAATGGTCTATAAACAGTTTATAAATGAGGAATAAACATTAATAAACTATCTGTTTACCGTTTATAAATGATGGTTATTGTAAAGTGTTACCCTGTTTATTTTCTTACATGCCTCTGTGGCTGTTTGTGCTGCAGCTTTCAAGACTTAGTCCCAAAAATGTTCATGCAAAACATTGTATGACTTTGATGCATTAAAGCTGCACTTATCTAGCCTGGATACCAGGAGATTTTGCACAGTTTGTATTTGCTCTGGCAGATGAGTCCAGTCACTCTCCCACACACACTGATTTCCCCAATTAGTGGGTTTGATAGGATGACTGATGTCCAGCACAAACTCAGATCAAACTGTCAAATTAGACAGCACAAATATGAAACAAGATTCTAGGTTGTTTTTATTTTTTGCCTCATTTTTTTCCAGAACTTGCATATCTTCACACTGTTAAAATAATCGCCTAAGTCATTTTTTGTCAAAATTGTTTTTTTTTTTGCCTAAATCATCTCCTCATTGCCACCTATGGAAAAATCACCTACATCCTCAGTTGATCAGATCATGTGATTTTACCCCTTTAAGATCATCACTTCTTTGACAATTTGCCACATTCATAGTCATCAGATAAGAACCCAGCAAAGAAGAGCTAGAGGGAGATTGTTTAGTTATCAGTTTAGTTTATCAGTGTTTTATTGTTGACACTAATATTGGTAACACTTTACTCTAAGGTGTCTACATAAGAGTGACATGAGCGTGTCATAAACATGACATGGGATGTGTCATGAACATGAATGACACTTTGAAGTAACATTAATGCTCATGATACTTGTCATGTCATGTTTCTGACAGGCTTGTGTGACTCTTATGTAGACACCTTCAAAATAAAGTGTTACCATATCTTGCTTAAGTCACAAAGGCATGTTCAAAAATGTTACACTTTTGGTGAAGTTTTTTGTGTTTCCTGCAAAACTTGAAAAAATGACTGAGGCGATTATTTTAACAGGGTGATGATATGTAACTCAGTGCTTCATGAGACGCGTTGTTGCTGTGATTGGTTGGTCTGACATATAGATATATAGTATGGGTCCAACACACACTGGAGTCCAATTACTGCTACTTAAACATAATTATGCTCTATGGTGTGACTGCTGTGGTTAAGGACCAGTTAGGTTTAGTGGTTAGGATTAGAGAAAGATCACATCTTCTGACCGCAACAATGTGTGTAACAAGAACCACGATTCCAAATAAATGTTTATGATAATCTGTGACTAATGTTAGTTGTTGTATGCCGTATCAAGTCTAAAATAATACAGCTGTAAAATGTGACATATAGACACAGTCCAAATATGGTCTGCTTCCTGTATCGGAAACAAGATGGCGACGAGTGTAACGCTGACCTTGATACTTCCAACGGTCCACAAACCAATGGGTGACGTCACCATTATTTATATCCAGTCTATGATTCCACCACTGGCTGTGAAACGCTCATTTTGACAAACGGGTGGTATGGTTCTATGGGTGCTATTGGCACGACTATTCTGTCGTTCAGGTTGGAAATTTTGTTGCAAATATACAGTACAGGCCAAAAGTTTGGACACACACCTTCTCATTCAATGCGTTTTCTTTATTTTCATGATTATTTACATTGTAGATTCTCACTGAAGGCATCAAAACTATGAATGAACACATATGGAATTATGTACTTAACAAAAAAGTGTGAAATAACTGAAAACATGTCTTGTATTGTAGATTCCTCAAAGTAACCACCCTTTGCTTACTAGAATATAAGACATGTTTTGAGTTATTTCACACTTTTTTGTTAAGTACATAATTCCACATGTGTTCATTAATAGTTTTGATGAATCTACAATGTAAATAGTCATGAAAATAAAGGAAACGCATTGAATGAGAAGGTGTGTCCAAACTTTTGGCCTGTACTGTAAGTCATATTTTAGTTTGATTTGAAGTAGTTAAAAAACCCAAAAAATACGAAATATTGACACACTTTAAAATAATACATAGAACAGAATATATAATATACAGAATGTTTTAACACTTATATGAACTGTTTTGAACCTTTTTCTCTGTATCACACAATAGTATGATCCACTTCAGTGTTCTTTGACTACTCTAATATTATTATAGACTGTATAGCTGCATTTAAATGATAAAACAGAAACCCAGTGTTACACAGATGTAAAATCATCACATCCACTGGCCGTGCAGGCCCAACCTCCCCTGGTGGATTCCACGCTTGGTTAGACTTTCATTGCCTCCATAAACAAACATGCTGTGTGGAGTTATCAAGGAAAGCCAATATGGCTGACATTCAAAATGACTTGGCCCTCCTATTCTGCTCACAATCAGCAGCTGTCCTATTCAGAAGGAGCTTACAATTGGCACGTTCTCTTTCTGCTACAGGCATAACATTTCATAATTAAAAATGAAACATTTCCAGGGGCAACATTGGAACTGCTCAAGGATTTGTCAGGCCCAGTAATGATCATGTTAATGAACATATGAAATGCCATTCTGTGAAAATAATATGCCATTCTTTCCATGCGTGAGAACCTTTTATGTAAATCTGGATCTAAAGGACTCAACCTGCCGGCCAAACAAATGTAAACATCCATTTGTTTCCATTTTCGTCTTTTTAAACTTGGAAATGATGAAGTCAAATTTGATTTTAAATATTGTTTTTTGGTTGCAGGAATAAAAGGATATTTAAATTAGGAATCTACTTTAAAACTTAAACTTTAAAGATACATAAATTATTTGTTGGCAGAATTATTTGATTGACCTATTGAAATCGAAGGAATTATTATTATTCATGTAAATGAATCACGTTTTTGGGGGCTTTATTATATTAAAAAACTCACCAAACTTGGATTATACGTCAATCCTGGTGAAAATGTACGTATTTCATTAGTCTCAGAAACTGCCATGGCAAAATGACTCACTAGCGCCCCCTAGAATTGGGCCCCTCACACAGATTTGTCATAGAGACACAAAATTTGGTACATGCATCTTTCAAAAAGTACCTGTACCATACCTGAAAACAAACAGAAAGTCGGCAAACTTGAATCGAATATCCGTTTTTACCTTACCCCGCCCCCTAAATATGGCCACCCCCCTTCTTTTCGTAACCAGTGGTCTGTTTGTCATAGGTTCTTCTGGGAGGCGGCCGACGATCGCGTGGCTGGCTCCCCCAGTGGCTCCACTCTGCTCGGGCCAGTTCATCACTGCTTGCAGCCTTAATTAATTAATTTGTGTTCCTGGCCACCTGACTGATCCAAGTCCAATAGCTGCTCTTCTTTTTCCTCTGTTTTGGTCTTCACTAATGCATGAGAGAAATATCTTAAGCTTGCAAGATGTTTAATGTCAGATGTAAGCTAGTCATCTGTCTGTCTGCTGTTGGTGCGACAGATTGCGTACAGCTAGTTTGTAAAAAAAAAAAGAAAAAAAAAGCTGAATGGAAATAAAATTCTCTGTCCAAGTGCAGTAAATAGTTTAATCCCCAGGTTGTCAGATACAGACACTGTGTCCCGGGATGGTGTCTGAGTTGGGAATGAGAAAAGATTGGGTGCAGAGTTGGTTGATATCTTTGGTGGGTTTGTCACTATAAGTGACCCCTCATATTATACATTATACATAATTTAAATCTCAATAAATATATTTGGAATGAGCGAAATGGACCAAAACTCAGATCCCAGTATTTTTAGGCGGAATCACGATATACAATTTTCATTGGTATTTTAAAAAAAGTGTAGCAAGTGTTAAGTTTTAACTCAACACCACAAGAAATTATCATCAACCGGTTTTTAAATAAAGACTTAATCAAATTCAAAACCTTCCACCTTTTGAAGCAATTTCATCAGAGTCAGATGCTCTTCATCTGCAATCCAAAATACCTCCAAATTACAGTACCATTGTTGTTTTTTGTCTTAGGAACTATATTTATATAGTTCTTGCTGTGCAAAGAGGAGAAAACAAACAGTGGTCATAAGTTAAGGCAACATCAAAAGATATTATAAATATCGGTATGGCGGTATTGTCTCAACTACCTATCTCTTTCTAAAATATATCCGTATAACTCATAACACCGACATACCGTCCAGCCCTAAAATATATTGATTCATGGAGCTGAGTACAGGGAAACAATGGAGAGCATCACATGCAGACAGCTGGGCACACAGGAACAGTTGAGTGATTTATTGGTGAAGTGAAGATACATGAGCTTACAAGCAATGGCAGACAGTCCAAACAGAAGGAGCCGATTTTTCAGAAAAGGTACAAGCAGGCATCAATTAAGGTTCAGGTGGAGCTTCCAGGTTCCAGGTTCCAGGTTTCAGAGGCTGGAAAGCAAAGGCATGAGGCAACATTGACTGTCTGGCAAGGATCAGGTGGAGGTGGACTGCTATGAATACTGTGTGAGGTAATTGGGTAATGAGGTGAGCAGTGGATGGATGCAGAGTGGCAGGTCTGAAGAGTTTTTTTTTTAGGAAAAAGCGCCATCTCTAAACTGAAGTTTTCTAGGAGTTTGTTCCAGATATGTGGAGCATAAAAACTGAAAGCTGCCTCCTCACGAGTAGCTGATTATGTAGTTGTCAATTATTATTCAATTTTTCAATGTCATCATTGCTTGCTGCAGTAGTTGTTCCAGCTGTGTCCTGCGGCAAGGTGCATGGTTATTAATGTAAATTAAATACTTAAATGCACCTTTTTGTAGTATATATACTAGGGATTGCTTACATGGGTTATGGTTGGACCAAAAATATTTTTTCTTGGTTTACACTTGCATAGTTTCAGTTGTGTTTTATGCTCAACAAGCATTTTTGAAACTAGAACATGTTACCTTACATCTCATGCATTGAATTTAAGCCCAAATTGTAAAAATTTGTCTCCTCTGGCTTCACTGTCTGCACAACATAGGACACACTCAGACCCATTCAGTGGAAAGGGAAAAACTCATTAAAATAAATAAATTAAAAACAACCTTTAATGGGTAAAAAGAGAGGAAAAAACTAAGCCGAGCCCTAATATACCTAGGCAAGTACGTTTTTTTAAAGGTTAAAATGTGAACTTATCTGGATTTTTTGCAGTTTGCTCTCTCTGTTGGCAGTTTCTTGTAAAAAATGATTAGACCACTCTTGTTTTCTTCACTTCATGCTTCATTTTAATGCCTGGTACAACTAAAGGTACATTTGTTTGGACAAATATAATGATAACAACAAAAATAGCTGATAAGAGTTTAATTTAAGAGCTGATATCTAGACATTTTCCATGGTTTTCTTGATAATGATTTTGGTTATTATCAAGAAAACTATGGGAAATGTCTAGATATCAGTCGTACCAGGCATTTAAATGAATAAGAAATTGAAGGAAATGGGTGGTCTAATATTTTTTTCCATGACTTTATATGCTAATAAGTTGTCTTTTATGGGCCAAAATCAACCAGAATCATTATTTTGTCAGGATGTAAAAACATGTTTCCCTTTTTTTTTTCCGCATCACTTATCCCAGTAACTACACATTTGCCACCAGTGCTTTGAAAGCTTAGTATCTAACAAATGTACACACAGTAATGTTTCCCAGGAAGCTTTCGAAGCTCACTGTCGTACATTTTAACTTTGTGTTTTGGATGTTTTGATGCCAGTTTCGGTGGAAATGAACCCCGAGGTCAGCTAATGCTGCAGAGTGATTTTAAACTACACGCGAGCTAGAAAGCAAATTGGGTTGCTAGATAGAGCTGATGTTTTATAACTGGAATAAACATTACCAGTGTTTTACTTCAAATTTTTGGCAGCCTAACAACTCATGGCTTGTTTTTGCAGCTGACAGCCAAGCTGGGAGTGACACCAAGATGACTGTGGAGGATCTTTTCAAACCTGAGTTCAAGGCCCACGACCCCGAGGCCAAATGGATCAATGGTGAGTGATCCACTACCTTTAATGTACCTGTTTCTGTTCATTCCTTCAGCCCGGGATGGAAATGAGTACAGGTACATCTAAAAAAAAATGAGAATATCATGAAAAAGTTCAATATTTTTTGTCAGTTATTTCAGAAAGTGAAACTTGTATATTATATAGATTCATTACACATAGAATGAAATATTTCAAGCCTGTATTTGCTGTGGGCTCAGTCCCTATGTGTCCCAAATGGCGTGTCTTCTACCACTGTGCTCGAGGTAGGTGTAAAACATCTTACTTGCTGTAGCCAGCAGGGGGCGCTATGACTGTGTGTCACTATTGAGATGTGGGTGTGTTCGGGGCTGGACCCGAATCACGTGTGTGAAATTTGGGACAGATTGGACAATATATTGTCAAGTTGTCCAGTCTGGTGTTAGATGGCGAGACGCCATATTTTGCCGCCATGCCATGCCCACATAGTGTGACCGTCGGTAAAGCTTTCAATAACTTTTGAGCCCAAAGGTCTTGTGATGCTACTGACAAAGTTTGAAGTCAATGGGGTGATATCTGTAGGAGGAGTTCGTTAAAGTATGCAGCGTGGAAATGGGTAAAAACATAGAATTGTGCGATATTCAAACCAAGATGGCGGACTTCCTGTTGGGTTTGAGGTATGGGTCCAAGAGGCTTTTTGGTGCGTCTTCACATGATTCGTGTGTGTACCAAATTTCGTGTCTCTCCGTGAAGCCTACTGCAAGGGCTAAGTATAAAACATGTGACTTCCTGTAGCCAGCGGGGGGCGCTATGACCGTGTGTCAATATTAACATGTGGGTGTGTTCCGGGCTGGACCCTAATCACGTGTGTGAAATTTGGGATAGATTGGAGAATGTATGGTCAAGTTATCCAGTCTGGTGTTAGATGGCGAGATGGCATATTTTGCCGCCATGCCACGCCCACATAGTGTGAAGGTCAGTCAAGGTGTTGATAAGTTGTGTTCCCCAAGGGGTTGTGATGGTACTGACCAAGTTTGAAGTCAAAGAGATTAAATCTGTAGGAGGAGTTTGTTAAAGTATGCAAACGTGGTCATTTGATGAAAGGGGGTGTGGATTAAGCATAAGGGGCGGGGCTTTATGAAATATTGTTATGTAGAAGTGTTAAGGGCTGGACGGTGATGAAGCATTTAAATAAGGTAATATAAAGATTTTGAATGCTTAAATATCATCTTTGCCATTTTTTAATAAGCTAATGTGCCCCTGTGATTAAACACTGGCCCCTCCTTGGCCCCCACAGTAAAACTGGTCTAGAACCGCCACTGATAAGTGTATATATTCATGTTATTGGCAATGAGCAGATTTCTACTTCTATGAAGACATCTGAATTTGGTAGTTCTGAGGCTTCATCAGGCTTTATTGCCTGCATGTTTAATGGAATGACACAATAAGCACACATGTGGCCCAGTCATTATTACAGTCAGTGAAGTGATGGTAAACTGACTCCACCACCTGTCCCCTCCTTCATGCTGCTCTACGTATATTTCAACCTGGTCTCACAGGAATCCGTGAAATAGCCACGGAATCACTCAAATTTCCGTGAAACTGACACGGATTTCGCTACAATGCAAGTTAATGACAGTCATATCCCGTGGCTATTCCAACATACAAGTGATTATGTACATTCACTGAGTGAATATTTAGAAAATAAAACATATATTTCTTGCTAGAAATGTGATCATAATCCATTTTTATGCAGAAACTATGTCAAAATATTGATTTTTTCACTAAAAATGAGAAAACTGGGGCGTCCCGGTGGCTCACACTGGTAGAGCGCATACCATTAAGGCTGAGTCCTTCCTGCGGCGGACCCGGGTTCGAATCCGACCGGAGGTCCCTTTGCCGCATGTCTTCCGCTTTGTCTCCCCCTTTCTATCTATCACTTTCAATAAAGCAAAAATGCCAAAAAAATAATCTTTAAAAAAAAAAAAAAAAAAAAAAATGGGGGATATGACTGTCATTAACTTGCATTGTAGTGAAATCCGTGTCAGTTTCACGGAAATTTGAGTGATTCCGTGGCTATTCCACGGATTTTGAGTTAAGCGAATCCGTGGCTATTTCACGGATTCCTGTGAGACCAGGTTGGTATATTTATACATCTCTGACATGAACGACACCTCGATGAGTTGCGTGTGTGCTGTGCAAAAGCAAACAACAGGCCTGACATCTCTCTCTGCTGTCTCTTTGTAATTGTGGCTCAGTAAAACCTGGAGCAGACAGCAGAGTTTTAAACAAGGCTGCCATGTCTCACCCGGGCTTTACCTTGCATGTACTTATGCAAATTCAGTTGGGATTTATTTTCCCTCGCCTTATTTACATTGTATTGATTCCTTATTTGCCAGAAGGGGATCATATGTTAAGCCTGGAAGGCTTTGGCTGGAAATAAACCACATCAAGTGAAGTGCAAGAGAATCTGATTATGGTTGGCCGAGGGGAGGGAGAAGATAACGATACCTCCGAGGGAAGGGATGGACAGGATTGTGGCGTTCCCTCATCGCTCTCCGTCTGGCTCCTTTCCTGCGGATTAGTGTGTTTGTTTTGGCTTTCCCCTTCGTTGCCCATCGACTGCGTGACTCTCACTCCACGCCCGCGGGCAAGGGCAAGAGGCAAGGCCTTTCTGTCCATCAATATTTCATTCCCGGGTGACATTTTTCCACTATCTTCGCAACTCCATCTCATTCCCCGAGCTGACCTCAGGCTAGACAGAGAGAGCGGCGGTGTTGTGCGATGAGGCAGTCAGAAAAGTCAGCTTTATAGGGCGGTTTGTGGATGGATGGGGCAAAATAGACCCCGGACAAATGGGAGAAGATAACAGACAGACGGGCGGGAGGAAAGATTGATCACCAGGATTTGGAGCAAAAATGAGATTTCTTTTACCCTAAGTCAGAGGCTTTGGAGGTTTGGGCTTCAAAGTCTTTCATCCCTGTCTAATCTGAACGGGCAAATCATGTGATCTAATGAATAGTCAAGTGGGATGAAGAGCATTTAGTGTGTTTTCTGACTTAAGTTACAGAGAAACAAGTCATGATGTTTCAGTCAGGTGATGCTCTTTAGACAGCATGGTGCACTGATATAGAAAACCATAATAATAATAATTATCAATATAATTAATGTCATTTTATTATTATATAATTTCATGCTGATTTCCTGTGCTTGTTTGTTGTTGGTTTTATTTCTATATTATATATATAAATATATACTAGTTTAGTTTTTTGTGTTGTTTTTATTGTTGTTTGCTTTTGTTTCTTAGTTGAGGTGTGTTTCCTTTTCTTTATCATCTGGATTTGAAGCTGTCTTATGTTTGTACAAGTAAAAATAAAAATATATTTTTTTAAAATCACAGAAAATAAAATAAATAAAAATAAAAATAAATAAATAAAATAAAATTCTAAGTAACACACTGATACCACACCACTGTGTAGCCTGTTGTTGAAATAAAAAAAAAATATTATTATTTTTTTTGTTATTGAAATTAAAAAAATATAATTAAATGATCTGTTATTTTACTTAAAGATTCCAAAATAAAATGGATGAAATAATCTGAAATGAATAAAAATGTAAAATAAAACAGACACAGAAGTAAAATAAAATTCTAGGTGTCACAATGATAATTTATGAATATTAAATATATTAAAGGTTGATGACTGAAACATGAGTTATGTTGATTTAAAGGAAAAAAGACAAGAAAAGTCTAATTTATTAACAAGTATTATTATTATTAAATTATGTTTTACTATACGATTAGGGAAAAAATGGATAAAATAACATGAAAATACAATAAAAACACCTGTATTTAGCATATCAAACCTTAGAGATGGGCATCAATAAGACAATAGATTTTGCAGCATGTGTTTGAACGAACCTGTTAGTTTAGGCTGAACCCAACAGCCAGACTGAGATCATCATGTCTACCTCCAGACGAGCTCTGCTGCTACGATGTGTGAGGGTAGATGTGATTGTAGCATAAATTCAATAGTTAAACCAGTTAAATGAGCAGATCTATGCGCTCATTAAGGAAAGTGATCTCCTCAACAGTCTCCACAGGATCAGAGGGCTGTAGAGACAAACTCACAGGCTGCGGTCGAATAGTCAAATTTGCTTAGGAACCTTCCTAACTGAGTGAAATGACCCGGAAGTATTATCGTAGCCGCCATGATAATAGCTGTTCGAATTCTCTAACTGTTAAGGAAAGGAGCTTCAATGCTTCCTTTAGTATCTCCTTTAGCATAGGATACACCGGACCATCCTTTACGAAAGGAAAGGAGGTAATGCCGTCCCACAATTCCTTGCGGTTGCAGCATATAAGGCTGACTGGTCACGAGAAGAAACGACGTCATCAACATTCGCCGTCGCGTGATGACGTAGACTAAGTGTAAGTGCAGTCGGATTCTCTAAACACCGCGATCGTCTTCTCCTAACTCCTCATGAATTGTCCTTCTCATCTTTCCTTGACCTCGTGACGTTTTCCATTGAGGTTAAGGAAAAGTGGTTAGGAAAGGACTTAGGAGCTGATTTTTTTGACTATTCGACCGCAGCCACAATATCAATCTGTCCACATCTCAGCACCACGGAGAGCGCCGTGGATCTGTCAGTAATACCCCGATCTGTTAGTTCTGACTGTGGCATGTTGGAGGCTGTCTGAGGAAGGACTCACCTTTCAGTCTGCTTCTGTGTTGTTCCTGCCTGTTCTCCTCTCAAAAACAAGAGTATAGGTCGTGTACAGGCAGCGAAAAACGAGTAATATTTACGTATTTCACCGTCCGCCACCATCTTGCTGCCAAAGTAGTGATTGACAGCCAAGCGAAGTTTAACCCTTTGATGCACAACATGGGTCTAAAGTGACCCGACTGGTTTTTAATTTTCTATGTCTTTGCAATTAATTAATTTCATCATTCAGTATTCCAGGTTTTCCTAAATCAACTTGTTTTTGATCATCATACATCCTAGTTTTTTGTTTTCATTTCTTACTTTTTGAATAAAAACCCTTTTTGTATCACTACTCTTCCAATGCACAGCATGGGTCAAAAAATGTCATTATGGGGGTATTGTGTGTATAATTTTAAGGGAAAATGAATTTAATCAATTTTGGAATAAGGCTGAAACATAAAAAAATGTGGAAAAAATGAAGCGCTGTGAAAACCTTCCAGATACACTGAATGTGTGACAAAATGATACATAAACATGTTAAATATATGAAATATATGAGTGTGGAAAGTAACTATTTGAAACAAATTACTATTATTATAGTATTAGGTCATTTAATTTTAAATCAAATTTGGATGAATGAGTCATTTTTGACCCATGTTGTGCATTAGAAGGGTTGTCCATATGTTGTGCATCAAAGGGTTAATAGGGCGGATTCCCACATTTGTTTGGAGCCTGGGCTGAGGAATGGGTCGGACAAATGGCGGACTGTCACCCACACTGTAAACAAAACAAACAATAGCTACTCAAAGGAAAAAAAAATAGATACGCCAGTTCTTTTATTCCCTCAGCTATCAAGCTGCTAAATGCTACCGATAGCAGTAATTAGTCATTTATTTATTTAGGTGGAAATGTATTTATTTATTTATTACTCTTCCCCTCATTTTGTCCTGAGATTGTTTGCACTGTGGTCCATTGGGGATTGGATATTGCTGCTACCCTCACACTGATTTGTTACCACTGACAGTGGGAATTGTTTGGTTCATGTGCTGTCCTGCTTTTGTTTTGTTTGTTTGTTTTGTTTGTTGTTTTGTTTTTGCTTTGTCTCGTGCGCTGTCTGACTGGAGACTGCAAACTGAATTGCCCTAAAGTTGTTTGAATTGAATGAATTGAATCAATAAAATTGAGGCATCAGTTTGCACGCAATATTATTTATTAAATTTAACTACGTTACAAGTTGAGTTAATAAAAACTTAACAGGAAGTGCCTGTCAATTAAAAACAGACTAATTTTATTGTGTGGGATTCATTCAAAATTCCCTTGATTTAGAAATACATACCCCTAAAGATTATATTTAATGTGATCAAAATAAGTAGATTCTATAAACATTTTTCTATTAAAGTTACTTAAACAACTGCCTCAAAATCAAGCACTTATTTATATTTGATACATTTTAGGAAATATATTAAGGAAAATTAATTGACTACAGAATAATTTATAACAGTGCAGAAGAGCGGGGTTTGCCTCAAGTAAATGATTTTTAACTTACATCCATCCATCCATCCATGTTCCTCCGCTTATACGGGGCTGGGTCGCGGGGGCAGCAGGATAAACAGGGCATCCAGACGTCCCTCTCCCCAGCCTCAACATCCAGCAGGTTTTTGAACGTAACTTGCGGTAGTCACGTCACCCTCGTAACTACTTCACTTCCAGCATTTACCTACATTTATTTACTCTTTAAACTGTCTTTTATAACGCCTTACCAGGAAGTTTGTTGCCCTAAACCTAGGTCAGTGGTTTTATAACATAAATCCACAGAAACTGACGTGTTTGCTATTTTTAGAACGCACTGTGAAACGTACATACGTGTCATAATTTATGGTACTGACACATGACCTCTTCTGTCTTGTTGTTTGTTCTGCTGATCAGCACATCTGGTTAATTCAGCCTTTATTTTGAAATGTTTCCACAGATGTACCCCACTTGACTAAACACTGTACATGTTTCAGATGACAGACAATCACTAGAGCACTGCCAGAACTTTTTCAGATAGATGTCAGGCTTTAGAAGTTGTGTCCTGTGTGTTTGAGTGCTAGACATATCTGGTGACTTTAATCAAAGCTCAGTTAAATGAGTGCCGATGTAAATTACAGATGGATTGGTTGCTACAATCTGGCATTAGTTAAATGAAGTGCGTCATTAAATTTGCTGCTAAGAGCACTGTGAATTATCAGGTTCACTTCCATCTCTGTGGTAATGGAGCCCGTTTTTCACAGGACACTGTTTCTTTGAAATGCATCACCTCTTCAGCGTGTTGATGATGATGACTACTATAACCCCCAATTACCTGCTGTTTGGACCGGTGAATTAGCATCTGCTGATTGGACCATGCATCATTAAATCAATCACGCTGAAGTTGCTATTAGATTAGAAATATTATCCTGCAGACTGTCTTTTTTATCTATGTTTCTATGTATTCTGAATAGTCAGGCGGCTTAGGACCAGATTTAAGAATAAAGGGGACACGCCGGACAAAAGCACTACATTTTTTCCACATGCTCTCTATCACCATAGTTTTAAATTTTTGGTAGGAGCCACTTCATCAAGATTGTGGATCGGAGATGGCACGCATATAAAGTCTATGAGAACTAATTTATCTTCCAATCCACTTAAAAAATCAATATTGGTGTCAAAATATGCATTTTCTGGGTCAAGGAATCATTTAAAGCTATTGAGAATATCACTAGAGATCTGACATGAGATTAAAGCGTTCCCTTGATTTTTTTTTTTTGAGCAGTGTACATTGCAGCTAATCCGCTCTCAGCTATGAACATAGATTCATTTTCAGCTCAGGATTCCTTGCTGCAGCACTTGAAGACCTACCAGTCTGGGTAAAAACAAACATATCTATTTGATCAAATAATTATCTAGTGATATTCTCAATAGCTTTAAATGATTCATGACACAGAAAATGTATATTTTGACACCAAGATTGACCTTCTAATTGGCTTGGAAGATATAGAGTTTCTCATAGACTTTATATGGCTGCCATCCAAAGTGGCTCCTACCAAAAATTGAAACCTATGGTGATAGAGAGCATGTGGAAAAAATGTGGTGCTTTTGTCCGACGTGTCCCCTTTATTCGGCTAAGCCGCCTGACTAGAAAGGCTCCCATCCACCCAGACATCTCTGCAGTGTTACATGAAATTCATTGTCATTCTGATGCATGCATGGCTGTTATCGATGAAGATCTGCTGTGAGATTATAGGGAGACATCTGGTTAATGTCGAGGACATGTGCAAGAAATGACATGCACAGTCTTCTCCAGCTGCTGTGAGTGTGTATCTGCGTCAGCGTGTGTTTCACACTGATGCATGTGACTGAGAAAGTCACATTCAGCTGCTGCCACGCATGATTCAGTGAGCGTCACTCTGCATCAGTACCGCTCCCCTCGCAGGCCGCGCTCCCTCAGCCTATCACTGACAATCTGCTGAGAGAATGGCATCATATTGCGTGACGTTGGCCCAGCCAGGAGAAGATAACACACCAGTTGGTTCATTTATGCTCTCCAAGACAGAAACTGTTCACTTACTAGACAGTTGGTAGAGTGGAGTAACATTTAAAACATTTTCGGAACAGCTGTTTTTTCTTTGTACGCCACACAAACAAAACATACCCAGAGACACATCATCCTGTGCTTTTAACAGCCAGTGACCTCAGTTTTAGTGCAAGTGAACAAACAGCATATCATGCTCCTGTATGTTAAAGGTAGTGTTGGAAAAAGTATTCAGATCTCTTACTTCAATAAAAGTAATAGTAATAGTAATACCACATTGCAAAATCACTCCACAAGTAAAAGTCCTGCATTCAAAAGTATCAGCATCAAAATGTACTTAAAGTATCAAAAGTAAAAGAACTCGTTATGCAGATTGTTTAATATATTCAAAATATATTTGATTATTATTATTATTATTTTTGATGTAATGGTTACCAAAATTAACATTTCATTTCATTTTGCATCTCTTTGTGATTGTTTGTAATTCTTTGGAATCATTTTGTGTCTCTTTTTTGGTAATTTTGTGTAATGTTTTGGTTGTTTTTTAATATTTTGCATCTCTTTCTGGTTGTTTGCTTGTCTTAGTTGTCGTTCTGTGTCTCTTTGTGGTCATTCTGTCTTCTTTTGTCATCGTTTTGTGTCATTATACTTCACTTTGTGTTCGTTTTACATCTAGTTGTTTTATGGTGATTTTCAAAGCTGTTATGTGACTTCAATGAAAATAGTATAATACAATACAGTACAATAAAAAGACTGAAGTGAAATTATTAGACTGAGAATTTTCTCTTATTTGACAAAACAATTCTTAATTTAATTTAATTTTGTGGACACATAATGCAGTTAAACAGTTAAATCGCAACATATTGTATCAATACTCACCATGTCGCAAAATGCTTAAAATTGCAATTGTGACTTCTATATGGTATCGGGATAAAACCGCATAGTGGGGCCTCTAGTGCAGAATGCCACATGCTAAACAAGCATAACTGCATATGTTACAAATTGTGACCTTTCAAATGAAGCCGAATATATGTATTTCAAATTTCAAAGTATGTTCAGAGCTTTGGCTCAAGTTTTTTCTATCACTAACCCTTCCTCTACCTCTAAACCTAGCAGGGCACATTGCACATAATGTGTGTGTACCCTGATGTTTATACCTGTTACATTGGAAGGACATTTCAGAACTCTGTTGTTGTGAGTGTCCTGTAAATATTAGAATATTAGAATGTGGATTTTAACAGGCTTGTAGTTTTAACAGGCCAAACACGCAACAAGCAGGTTATGAGGCGCATCAAACTGCTTTGCTGTCCCTGTCCGACCTTGTTTTGTTTGGAGCATCAGATGAGGAGCCAGCCAGCAAAGCTGTTTTTTCTGCAGCTGTTCGTACTGTTTTCATCCATTTATCCTGCATGTCATTACAATAATTCAGTTAGCCTGATTGCCAGCTGACGTTAGCTCCATTAGCTCGGCTTAAAACTTTAACAACAATACAACTAAAGTTCAATGGAAACAACCAACAGTTATCATTTGGAACAGTCTTCCCTCCACAATAAGGGAATGTCCCACTTACTCTTCTTTTAAAGGAAATCTGAAACAATGGCTCAAATCACATCAAAAGTGTGACCACTAACTGGACTTGAGACGACTTGAACATTACTTTTTATTGCATAGTTATATCCTGTCTGGGTCTGCTATGTGTTGTGTGTGTGTGTGTGTGTGTGTGTTGTCTCCTCTATTTGTATCTTACCTATGTACTTGCTGTCTTTTATATTTGTATTTATTTTTAATTTTCTTAGGGACTACGGATGCAAACTAGCAGCCTTGCTATAATCCGGCATATTTACAAAGATGTTTATCGATGCTCATTAATGTGCAAATTATAAAGTATTTGTAAAGTATTCGTAAGTTTAGACCCTCAGTAGTCATGTAAGCATAACAGACCAACTCTGTATCATGTATCATGATCATTTATTAACAGCTACTGCTCATATAAGTTTACCTGCTACATAAACATAACAACAGCAATTAATTAACATTATACAGATGCAGTGGCGGTTCTACACAGGGGCCTCCAGGGGCCACTGCCCCTGTGAAGGAGCCCTTGGCCCCTGCTGTGGCCCCTGTGTCAAATTAATAATAAAATGATCAATTTATAACGATGAACAATGGAACAATTCTAACCTTTTTTTTTGTTCAAACAATATCTCATTGTACACAAAAGGAACCCAGAATGTTACATTGTATAATATTTTAACTCTATGGAGTCTTATAGGGCAATTTTTCATGTCTTTACATGTCTTTGTAAGTCATTTTGTGTCTTTTTTTTGGTCATTTTGTGTCTTTTTTGTCATTGGTGTCATTTATGTGTCTTTTTTGTGTCTGTTTTAGTTATTTTGTGTCTTTTTGTGGTCATTTTGTGTCTTTTTTTAAAATCATTTTTATGTCTTCTGTGGGTTTTTTTTTTTGTTATTCTGTCTTCTCATTTTGTGTCTTTGTTGGTCATTTTGTGTCTTTTTCAAGACATTCAAAAATTTTGAATGCTTAAATATCATCTTTGCCATTTTTTCATGTGCTAATGTGCCCCTCTGATTAAACACTGGCCCCTCCTTGGCCCCCACAGTAAAATTGGTCTAGAACCGCCATTGTACAGATGAATGATTACCTGGAAGAAGATGTGGTGTTAGAATGAGTTCTATTCACCTGAGCCTTGTCAGTTTTAGAGGAAGTCATCCCTCCAGCCCACACTGTGTTTTGCTTATTGTTTTTCCACTGTGCAGAATGATGCATGTGCAGACACGTAAACACTTTTTTCACATTCATCCGCTGCAGAGAGAAGGTGCCGCCGTGTTCACATTAAAACTCAGTGTAACACGTGTATATACAAGCCTGTCTTTGTGTGATCACTGCTCATTTGAAAGCCAATATTCTGCTTCCACTGGGGTGACACTGAACCTTGAACCCTCCTGTTCTCAGAATGGATTTTTTAGTGAAGTGGGAGAATATTTGCAAGTTTTTCTTTTCAAATGGGTAATTGAACTAAAAAAACACCAGTCTTCAATATCAGTTGTCTCTGTAATAATAATTCTCAAATTTTCTTAATTCTAACTTTGGTTTAAGCTCTTATTTGAAGCTAAGAATTCAAGTAATTTACGTCAGACTGGTGCATGTGCACGTCTACGAATCATTGCTCACCTCAATAAATGGTCAGCACTACACTAATCCCTGTAAATCCATTATTGAGTCTTTGCTGTCAATACTGTTTACCTCGTACAAATTATCACTCCACATCACCCAATTACCAGTCAGCTGCACGGCCTGTCAATTCTCTTCCTTCACGGCAATAATATCTGTCTTTTTTATGACCTGAAAAGCAGGCTTGTTGCTGACAGATTAATAAATCCCTGCAGGACTGTCTGGGTGTATAATTATACCGAGCAGCTCCCACAAATAAACACATGTAATTATGTGTAAATGAAACTGGGTGCTGCTCAAATGCTCTATTACTTAAATTAAGTGTTATAGAAAATGCAGATTATCAGTGGTGGAGGTTCGTATTTTTTGTTGTTATAGAGGGAACAACTACCATATTACTGTATCTCCCTCACACATTATTACAGTTAATGACTTTTAATGAAATATCCTCTATTTTGTTAATAATTGTAGAATGATATACCAGGGTTCCTGGTGCATGTATTTACTAAGCATCATACTAAGCAAGAACGTGTTAGATCCGCCTTCAAAATAAAAGCAAACACATGTGGCTTTCTAAATTCTTTCTAAATTGCGGATTGATATTTGCACAAACACACCATCCCAGGGACAAATAACCCTTTACCCCCGCTGCTGAAAAAAATCCTACAGGAAACACTGTATACAGTAGGCTGGTTAATACCTAATGTATGTATAATGTATATGTAAGTGGATCCATCTGCCCGTCTGTCTGTTAATTGAATGTTTTTTATGATCAGTAGGGGTCACAAGTGATCAACAACCACTTCAATTACATAGCAAAGTCATTTCAGGCAAATGGCTGAATTAAAAACTAGCATTACCTTCACTTGTCTTTTGCAGGACGCATTTTGGCCATGAGTGCATAAAGGAAGCTCATGCTTTTCATTTTGGTGCCCTGCAGGATCACATTTGGGTTTTTTCATGTTACTTGCCCAAAAAGCACCAATAATAATAATAATAATAATAATAATAATAATAACTTACATTTATATTGCGGCTTTCAAGAAACCCAAGGCCACTTTATGATACGATACAGAAGGCATGACTTAAAAATTGGGCACCGATGATAGGTATGGAGGAGCAAGGGCCTGGAGGGATTATAGGTCAGGAGGGGGAGTTTGTAATCAATGCGTGATTGGTGGGGGTGATGTGCTGCAAGGGCTTGGACCGGGAGAGAAATCTGGCGGGATTTCAGGGATTTGGTTGGGAACAGGACGAAGACAACGGATGAAGGCGTGTATTAGAGTTTCAGCCACAGAGTCAGGGAGTGAGTTGGACTGTGGAGATGTTTTTGAGATATTTTTTTCAGATTTGATGTGAGATTGGAAGGAGAGGGTGGAGTCCAAAATGACGCCGAGGTTGCAGACCTCACCAGTGTTAAAATTACTTTCCATCATCAACCGTGGCAGAAATAACCCCTACTGTTGCATTGTACCTGTTATGGAAGTCCCAGATATGTCAGAAAACCAAACACCATCACGTCTGATTTAATAATATTATGAATTCACCTTCACATCACTTTCTCCAGGAACTGTGTGTGACTTACTGCAGTGGTATGTACCCAAAATAAACTGGAATGCAATAAATGAATCAAAAGTATCCTGGAATATCTACAACATGATGCCAGTGTGTGAAAAATCTGAATTCATGCTTTGTCAGGTCTGTCTGCAAGACGACAAGCAAACAACTTTTAAAATGTTTGTTTTCTAAGTGGAGTTTGGATCCATCTGAGCGATGCAGAGCAGAGAGCTGCTTCACAGAATGCCTTTTTTTTTTTACGTGTGCTATTTCCAAGCTCAGCTGTTTATGGTTGCTTTTTATGCTTTTTATGCTGACTTTCCTATTCTTTCCTAGCAAAAGTGTCTTTTAGGACTCACAGAATGTTTCAGGATACATTTAAATATTCCATACACAATATATTCACATGTCAATCTGCTCCACAAGCTATATTATTAACAGGTGAAATGTCTGCCCATATAGAGTAGATGATGATAGTGTACATGCAGTAATGGGGGGACATGTGGTGAAGGACAGTCCTATCTTAAGTCCAGTCTGTGCGTCCTTGACGATGATAAATGCTTCCCTGTCCTGGCCTCATTACTGACTGAAGCTGACTGATTCTGGTTTAACTAATGGAAAATCCAGATTCCAGAGTCTTTATGAATTCTGGTTAACCCTGTCAGAGAAATTGTCTTTTACAAAGTCAATGCCATGGAAACGGTTTGAAAACGTGTATCCACATATGTAGATATTTTCCACTTCCCAAGTCCTGAAAAACAAGAGAGTGTCGTTCATATGGGCTCATCTCGAAAAAAAGGTCAGTGAATGAAGATAGGGTTGGATGAGGTTGCTCAATCTTGCAGACATTTCTTTTTCCAGTGGCCACTTGTGGTATTTACAAGAGTCCTTACTGAGTGGGGGAAAAAAGCCTTCTCCTACTTTGCGCCACGGTGTTTAAATATTCTGCAAAGCTAGCAACCATGGGAAAATTTTAAACAATTCAAATGGTCCATGTAACTAACTTTGTTGTACCGGAGTTGGATTCAGTACCTTCCTGTATGTACAATGTATGTATTGCCTACTTTTCCTTTCTGCTGTTTTTACCATATGTTGCCATGTATTGTCACTATCATTTTAATGTGTAACTGGCAACCGGTCTTGGCCAGCTCTCCCTCGAAAAAGAGATTTCAATCTCAAGGGACTTCCTGTTAAAATAAAGGTATAAAAAGGGTATGAAAAGGAAATAAAAAATAAAGTAAAAATTGCAGCTCCAAATCCCATTGCAGCCCAAAAAATAATTTTCCCAATAGACCACCATTATAAGAGAGAGTATTAAAAGTGTTGACAGGACACACTGAACTGCAAACAAGGTCAGTTATGACTCTTTGTATCATCATATTTAATCCATGTTGGTTTTAAATTTGTAAAACTTTCTTCTAGCCGAGAAAAAACATTTAAATACTTGTCAACATCACAACTGGCCATGTGGGAACTCAGGGTCAGTATATATAAAAGCCACTCACTTTCACTTTCAACCACACGTTCCCCAATGTTAGACCAACAAGCCTGAATATGTTAAGCGATAACACATTTCATATGAAGTGAAACTAAGGAAAGAAAACAATGCAAAGGTACAAAATATCTTAAAAAATGTGCAGGCAGGCAGCCAGGCCCAACAGCAAACACAAATGCTGACAAATGTGCCAGAACAGAAAGCCCACACAGCAGCCGGTGTTAGGGTTTGGTGTGGTGGCAGCCGTATAAAAAAGGCAAAAACGAATGCTATTAATAATCATAGTTGGGGTAATCTCATTCTCTGGAGGTTAATTAAACTGCATTTTCATTCACAGTGGGTCCAATACTGTAGAAGTAAACCTGGAAGCTTGAAATCTTGGTTTAATGGTTTAATTGATAATGATTTTGGTTATTATCAAGAAAACCATGGAAAATGTCTAGATATCAGCTCTTAAATTAAACTCTTATGAGCTATTTTTGTTGTTTTAATTACATTTGTCCAAACAAAGGTACCTTTAATTGTACCGGGCATTAAAACAAACAATAAACTGAAGAAAACAAGGGTGGTCTAATAATTTTTTGTCGATGGGGCTGACAAACGATTGGTTCTGTGATGATGATTTAGATTGGAGATCTTGTTGACTCAGTGTGGATGGAAGTTGCTGTATGAGCAGATCCAGATAAAACCACAAGCAGCAACACAGGAGCCCTAAACTTTCAGATTTTTTTTTCTCCAAAAACATTCAGGAGAAGATTAGTCCCATCCAGCTTCACCAGTCCCAAAATTGGATGTGCCAAAAATAGTATTCTGAGGCGGATATCCTCTACCTTAGAGGAAATGACGCCCTTGAACCTACCAGCGCAGGTCTGCTGCAACACAGGAAATGAGCACCATTCTCTCCCATGCTCATTTGTATCGGCACTAGAGACAGACCATATAACTTCGAGATGATCTTTGCCACCAATTTTCCCTTCAAGTGAGCCACTTACCTTGGCACTGACACATTCCATCGCTCTCTCTGTGGGCCACTATTTGGTTTAATCATTGTTTTCCTTCCACACCTCTTATTCTAAATCAAGAATTTGGCATGAAGCTCTCGGCCGGACTGTCAATGAACGGGCTCCGACCCAAGCCGCAGTCGGGCGGGGTGTGGATGCACTGACACACTCCGACTAAAGCTTGTGGGTGTCTTTCATGGCTTAAGATAGTGTGAACATTATTAAAGTGTAAAGCATGCTGTAATTACATGTCACTGCCAGATGATGGTCTGATTCCAAATAGATGTTTGTGTGCCAGCAGACTTGTTTTCTTCAGCGGATGACTAATCACTCCAGCGCTCCGCTCAGGAGGTCTTCTCTCGTTTAGCCATCAACCCACCTTGATTTTCTTTCATTTTCCTAATTAGCTACATGATCACACCAATTAATCCCTATTCCCCTGCCACTCAGCGTGGTGGCTAAAGGAGTAAAAGATCAGCCACGTCGCCGTCAGCTGCCAGCGATCAGCAAAGTGGGCTGCAACATATGGATCGGTGGAAGGGAAGCAGGGTGTTGAAAAGAGTAAATTGCATTCTTTTTAGACTGCTTTTCCACTCGCATGCCTTTGCAGCATCATTCTCAGGGGTTAATTAGGAATTGCATGCTCTGGTGCCTCCCATTAATTAACATTAGAGACTTCCCAAGCTGTGCTGGGAACTGCTGCTGAAGCGTCAGTGCAAGGAACACTGTGTTGCTCTCTGCTGACATGCAAATGTAGCACATACACACGACTGTTAGAGCGTGAAGGTTGTTAATGGCTGCATGCTATTGGCTGGCAGGTCCTGAGCTGAGAGCACCCGGACAGCTGTGAATACACACACAGATCGACACGTTAATGTAAGTCCTCTTTCTGCACCTCTTCGCATAGACTTAAACGTTCAGGCTTCCTCATTTGTTGAGCCCTCTGTACATATCTCACTCTTCTCCGTCTTCCATTAAGCTCCTGTTAGCACGTCCTATTTCTGAGGCTCCCTACATGCCCATTATCGTGGCTCTGAGCAGTGAGGGACGCTGATAAAAAGGGAGAGATTGTTCTCCCTGTGCCCTTTGTCTTTGTGTGTGATTTCCAACAGAGACGGTGCTGGAGTCAGGCATGAATACAGCAATTAGTGCACCACAGGTAAAGTGATTTAGTGCTGCTTTCTACACTTGGGCTGGTGTAAAAATGTTCAAACCTGTGTGATATTAAGCCAAACACTGGACCGGACCAGTATATGGGATTTCACCACGAGGTGTTACACCTGACTCAGCAGTGGTTTCAGTAAGAGCATAGCAACTCCGGTCCGGATGGCGGTAATGCATCTTTAAGCTTTAAGACAAGAAGAAGAAGAAAGTTCTGAAAGATATGTGCCAGCTTTTCGCCTTGGGGCAATCATAATGATCCCTTGAAGGTGTTATTCCACCCTTTCATGGTGCAGTCTGGCGTTGCAGAACGAGGACGAGGAGACGATGGTGACGTGTGTCGGACCAGCAGTGGTGCTGTGCAGTAGTACAGTGCTAATAAGCTGCACAGCTAACTCTGCAGCAGTACAGTGTGAATGTGCTGCAGCACCGGACACTGTGTACAGTTAGCATGCCGGTTTGTTTACAATAAGTGGCGGACGCTGTGCACAGTTAGCGCCGGCAGTTGTTGTGCAGCTGAACAGTTATTCAATGACGTGTGTTAGATGTCACGCGCAATGTCAAATATTCCGCCTTGCTGGGATGGACCGTTCATAGTGGTCCCGCTTCCAACAGTCCCACCAATTTTTCGCCGTCAGAGGTAGTCACAGAGACAAATTGGTGGGATCATTTGATCCTAGCATCCCGCTTCTGGCGCTTTCATAGTGCAGCCGAGACGTTACAGAGCCGTTCATGTCGCAGCATGAAAAGGCACTAAAATACAATTGAATTCCACTTTAAAGTCAGAACTCCTACTTTTCAACTTGGGGTAAATACATCTTTCCTGACTTCATTAAGAAGAAATTAACTGATGTCACGCAACAATGGCAGAAACCGTTAACGGCACAAAATCATCAACTGAAAGGCAACGTAAAGCAATAGCCTGTATTTAATTAAAATAATACAAAGTTATGTTTCTAAGTAGAAAAGTGCCATAAAATAAAATGTATCAAGTCAAATTAATTTATCAATGCTGCCATATGTACATACAGAGAACACAAATTGTGTTTCCCTCTTATCCCCGGTGCAAACAGCAATAAACATGAAATATAAAATACAAGATGTAAAATATAAATATAAAAACATATATAGAAGCAAGAAGACATCGACGAGTGTAAAGCATCTGTGAGCTCATATTTCATTTTTCCACTATTTCGTTTATATACACAACAAGACTGCACTGCTGAGAGTTCAACTGTTTATACACGTGCCAAAAAAGCATCAGTTCATCATGGTCAGCCAAAGTTTTGGTTTACATTTGCCGTAGTGCTCCTAGAATGCTTTAAGGTCATGTCTTCAGAATTTAAACTCGGAAAAAACACATTTACGATGCCAGTTAAACCTCAGTAGTAACGTTTAATTGTGTACAGTTTGTCAGACACTAATGGCTTCAGTCTCTTTGTATGAAAACATGATATTATGCTAATCATATGGTCATATTGCACCATGTCCTCAAAGTTACTTCATGACCAGAGAACATGGATCTCTCTCTCTCTCTGTGATTGAGTGAAGGGAGATGATCAATCACGGATCGCATCGTTCTCCACAACAAACAAACAAAAAAATACTTTGACAGCTGTAAATATAGCTCAGCGGCCTATCCTAGTAAAGTCTATGGGTGGTAAACACCGTAAATACAAGTTGGATTAAGCAATGTTTCATTTTTCATAATGAAAAATGCCAGTTCAGCTCGTTAGCATTGATCAAAGCTTGTTCAGACTGGACTGGAAAAAATGTCTGTAGATTTTACGGTAAAAAACTGCTAAACCATGACAGTAAAAGACCGTAAAATGATAAATTGGTTAATTCAGTTTCAGTAACAATGAAACATTGTAAATGTATATATCAGCCAAAACAGTATTTTTTTTTTTTTTTTAATACATTACTCCACTGTAAAATACACTGGCACTGTGTTTGTAGCAAAAATCTACTGTAATATATATACAAGCCATCATTTTTGCATTTATTTTTTGTAAAAATTATTTTCCTCACTGTTAAATGTACTAAACAACATATCTCTAACAGAAATATACTGTATTATTTAATGGTAAAATCTTTATCTTTCATGCGGCATTTATGAAGTATTTTCTTGTCAATTATATGGCAGAACAGCGTTTCTTTTGATGGAAAAACTTTTAATTTTTCACAGTAAAATATGGAATAAAATGACAATCTAAAATGGGAGATCAACAGTGCTAATGTAATTTTACTGTTATATTACAAAAAGTTGCACCGTATTTATTATGGTAAAGTTCTGGCAACCACAGCTGCCAGTTTTTTACCGTAAAAACAACTGGGGTTTTTTTAACAGTGTGGACTGGAAAAGTCGTAAATCAACCCCACAACCGTTCTCCACTGTGTGAGTTTGATCTTGATGGTTGATCAGAAAATATCTAGCCCCATACTTGGTTGTCAGGGAGCCGCAGTGCACAATGTTTATGCTGGGAAATAAAAAGGGCAGAGAGTGTAAAACAGGATGGCAGTAAGGTGAAGAAATGAACTGTCTGTCACACTCTGGGAAGAGCTCTTCTTGTCCTCTCTGTGTGAGACACACACACACACACACACACACACACACACAGAGGACATGTGACAGCTGAAAGAAATGTTCTCATCCGCTGATTCCAGGGAACACAAAGCGATATTATCAGTGTCAGTCCCCGACATGAATCTGAGCGTCGGGAGGAGAGGAACACTCCCCACATCCTCTTTTAAATATGTTATTTTCTGATGATAAGCTGCAGGTACATGCACAGTGTGCACCTTCCAACAGGTGCTGTCAGTCTAACTACAACACACTGACAACTGTGATTCAATAACAGTTTAGATGCTATGAAAAATGTAATGAAAACTGAATCATTTGCAAGTCCTTTGTGACCAAACTGGGCTTGAGGTTACCATGCTACACTGTAAAAAAAATAAAATAAATCTGTGTAATTTATGGTAAAATACAGGCAGCTGTGGTTGCCAAAAAAAAAAAAGAAGTGGATTTCCTACTGTAAGTTCTAATGTAAATGTACTGTTCTCATCAGAGTTATGAAACAGTAAGCTAAACTAATTTCTCCAAAAATCTCCTCCAATGATCAGGCTGTTTGAAGTACTTGGCAGGATTTTAATGAAGAAAAGGTACTGAAAATAAACAAATAATACAGACAATATTAACCATTTGCATAAGTCAAATATACCTTAAACCATGTTAAATCCTCCTAAGCAAATATACAAATACAAATAAACATACTCACTGGCAATGCCACAAGAATAAAGAAGGATGAGGATTGTTGCTCTACCGGATAACAAAACAGGACTCCTCTAACTGTAAGGAGACCGGAGTCACCAAAATAAAAGTCACCTCTTCAAAATAAAAGCTCTTCAATTTCTACCAACTGTTACATGACAGTAAATATCAGCAAAACTGTAATTTAGACTGAGTAGTACCTTTAATTTTAGGGTAATTGTGTCCTTGTGGCATTATTTTATTTCTCCTTTAATTTTACATGAAAAAATTGTGTTTTCAACAGTTTAAAAGTTTTGTACTATTCCTTGATTTTTGATGATTAAATGTGTCTACTATGTGATATTCAATTTTTAATTTTGCGCCCTATATCTGATGCAATTTTTTACAGTTTTACTGCAATTTCTACAAACATTTTTTACAGTGTAAATGTGCAGTCCTGAGTCTAATCAGCCACGATAATTAAAGCCAGCTGTGTGGGTGTACTGTGGGTGTGCAGTGCCTTTAATATTAATCAGCATTTAAATACAGAAGTTCAAGATCATATTTACTAATTTTACTGGACTTATTCCCAGCTTCAGTGTTGTAGTAAGAAAGTTTGTATGTGAGAATGAAAGAAATCCTTAAAAATAAAAGGTTTTCATTAATATTTTTTTTTAATTGAATAAAATGGAATGGTAACACTTTACAATAACCTTCTAAGTAATATTTATAGATGGTTTATAAACCAATTATTAACCATTTACAAAGTGCTATACATATTTAATCTTTAAATGTTTTCAACCAATTTCTTAAAGGTTCATGAATCATTTCAAAATCATTAACATACTTAATATGGTGTTAAAAATGTTAAAATGAGTGCAACTAAAACTATTGATAAACTATTAATTATAATTGAATTGTTTGTTAATGGTAAAGTAACTATAAACTAATATTTAAATACCATCTATTTGTCATTTATAAATTATTTAGTAAGTTAAACATTAATAAATTATCTATTTACCATTCTAAATGGCCTATATACGGTTTATAAATGATGATTAAACATTAATAAACTATCTGTTTACCATTTATAAATGATGGTTTTTGTAAAGTGTTACCAATGGAATTTATATATAAACACAAGTGCACACAAGTGTCATGAATGCTGTATAAAAAACACACAAAATGACCAACAAAAGACATAAAATGATCAGAAAAAGACGTAAATTGCATGCTGGCAAACACACTGCTATGTATGTGTGTGATAATTAGATGGGGTGTGTCTCCTCTAAAGACCAGCCAGTGTGAGTATTAAAGGCCATTCAGTGGGACTGTGAGGAGGGTATTGATTGGCTCGTGCCGGCCTGTGGAGGGAACACAGTGATGCAGTATGTTGGATAAAGGTGAAGAGGCCTGCAGAGGGTTAAACCCACCAATCACAACACATTCACACTGCACACACTATATTTAATATGAGAAAAAAGGGATTTCATGCACAAACTTTCATGCATTAACCCTTAACATTAACAACTCTAGAATTATGAATTTTAAGGTTACATGTAAAGACTCCAGTATTTTGTCTCCTTAAGGTTATTTTTTCACAGCATTGTGTTGAGGGTGGAGAGACAGAGCCTGCTGGGTTTCTCTCTTCTTTATTTCATCCACAAAATAAAAAGGAGGTTTTTAGAATTGCAGGTGCATCACAAATTAAAGTAGAATGCAGTTTGCATCCAAATGCCAAATTTGGATTTGGAAGGGAATAAATTACACTTGGATGAATAAAAATGACTGTTTTCCCTGTCCATTTCCAGACACATTTAAATAACAATATGAATGTGTGTCCTGAATCGATGATGAAGATATGAAAAATAAAAAAAACAGTCTGCAGTGTTTGGTGAGGAAGACGAGACTGTGCCAGAAATGAATAGAAACTCCAACAGTTACTATTGTAGAAATGTACATTAGTCATGGCTCTGATGCACATTAGTGACAGTTTGTGTTTGTCCATTATCAGGAGTTAAAGGTCAAGACTAATACCTACTTATTCATTTACAAGTTTTGTTACCATTCCGAGCAGAGCCGGCCCAGAGCCGGAGCAGAGCTTGCACGTTACCGGTGCTTAAAGAGAGGCAATGAGAATCACTAGGCCTACATCAGCAGCAACACTCTGTTGACATAAAATTGTGTTTTTGTACAATACTATATATTTGATCATATGTAATTCATCACTCACACATGCAAAAAATAAAAATAAAAATATATGTTT
Source organism: Centropristis striata (assembly GCF_030273125.1). Classification (NCBI taxonomy): domain Eukaryota; kingdom Metazoa; phylum Chordata; class Actinopteri; order Perciformes; family Serranidae; genus Centropristis; species Centropristis striata. The sequence continues at coordinate 34,332,432 of NC_081526.1, read as the reverse complement.
TTGTTAATTGCTCTTGGGGGCCCCCTAGCGGCCACGGGGCCCTAAGCAGTCACTTAGTTCGCTTATGCCTTGGGCCGGCTCTGATTCCGAGTAGCAATAAAATCATTGTACTTGTACTGATCTTGCATTGATTAAAATAAGACAGGTGAGGCAAGAAACGAGATTGGTGTCCCCTTAAATGGGTCAGTATAAGGCATTTGTACATGCAGCAAAATCCAACTCATAGTAATGTTTTAGACTGTCCTCTGACGCTATCTTGCTGACGTAGTAATGATCGACGGCGATGTGGAGTTTAAATGTTGGAGATTAGACTCGGGGCAGATGGCTGGAACAAATGTGGACTTTTTACTTTTTACTTACTGTGAGTTAAGCAGTGTAAGCTGGGACACCAACAGACAGGAACATCACAGCAGTGTTAGTCTGTGAGCCGGCCGGCTGCTATCCGTCCCAGTGTAGCATGTAGCCTAGCTTATTAGCCTTGGTAGCCTCTGCTAGCTTGGTAGCTTCGAGCTAGGGTTGTGTGTTTTGTCGTTCAACAGTGTGTTCTGTCGTTCAGGTTACTTTACCCACACAACAGTTCTACTCCTTAAATAATTGTCACTAGCACTTATTGCTGCACTAATGGCTCTTACTGCACTATAACTTGATTGTTTGCTTTTTTCTTCCTGTAAGTCGCTTTGGATAAAAGCGTCTGCTAAATGACTAAATGTAAATGTACTTTACTTCTGTTGTTTACAATCTGTCTGCTGATCTGATCGATCTCGCCTCTTTGGGCTTTGTTATGGGAGTTTCACCATTGGTCCCAAATCTCAGCAATTCTGTTGGTAAGTGCCAAGGCAACAACATAAATAGGACGCCTGAAATATCCTTTAAATCTTAACAAGGTGTGAGGATAAAGAGCTGCAGGTACAGTGTCCATCATGGACTCTCTCAGTCCACCTGAGGCTGGAAGAGTCCTTAATGTCCGTCATCACAACGAAAACAGCTCTTATACTTCACAGTGCACACCAGGCTGTGTTTTACACCAACCTTAGGTGCCTGTAAATGTGCTTTTTATTTCCTCCTGCCCGATCTCACTCTCTCTGGTATGCATCACAATAGAGACTGCTAATGTAACCTTTGGAGCTGTCACTTTTGATTGAGAGAATCTATGTGAGCAGAGAGATTCTGGTGTTTTCTTGGTTACATTTGTGTTTACCTGCAAGGACATCAACATAAAAATATTATTTTATTACATATTTTGGTAACACTCTACAATAACCAACTAAGTGATGTTTATAGATGGTTTATAAACAATTAATAACCATTTACAAAGTGCTATACATATTTAATCTTTAAATGTTTTCAACCAATTTCTCAAAGGTATATGAATCATTTCAAAATCATTAACATACTTAATATGCTGTTAAAAATGTTAAAATGAGTGCAACTAAAACTATTAATAAACTATTAATTATAATTTTTAATGGTAAAGTAACTATAAACTTACATTAATATACCATCTATTTGTCATTTATAAATTATTTAGTTAGTTAAACATTAATAAATTATGTATTTACCATTCTAAAAGGCCTATATACGGTTTACCATTTATAAATGAGGGTTATTGTAAAGTGTTACCCATATTTCCAGCTACCTGAGGGAGAAGCTGATGTCTGCACACACACCAGATGATCATACTTTTCAAAAATAATTTGGCAACCCAAATGAACATTTTTTTGTCCATCATGATATGGTTTAAGTTATATCCAAAGATTTCAGTCCCGCTGGATTTTGTATCACCCATGGTTACTGGTCTTATCTGCAAGTGTTGGTGGTTTAATACTACAAGAGCAACTGGTGTAACAGCTTTTTTAGAGATAAATGCCAACCATAGTTTCAAATCTCAAAGGTTATGACTTGGAAAAAGGACAATAAACTATAGTTTCAGTGGGGCTACTAAAAAACTTTTTTTTTCCAACCACACTGACCTTCACACCTCTACGCTACATAAACAATATTCTACTTTCTGCACTGACACTGAAGGTCAGCCTAGTACATAAATCCCAAGGAGCCAAAACCGGCATCACTTCTAGGCATGCTGTGCTGGTTCAAACACATAAAACGAAACCTACACTTGCACTCAGAGGTGCATTACCAGCACCAAGTGGACCCGCTTCACTCAAGTGAGACACCTAGTGGTAAACGTTGGTATACCGGACTGCAGGGGCGCAGATGGAATTTTTGAACTGGGGGGACGAAACTCACCAAATGATTTCAACTCAATGAGTTATTTTTCCACTCCATGCATTAACCAAAATATGTTTTATTTAAGCATTTTAAATTAACTGTAGTGTAAACAACAACCAACATATTTACATAAAATAAGTTTGTACATTAAATTTCCAGTGCAGCCAATAAAATTTACTGCCTTCAAACTGACTCAATGGAGGACGCAAAAATATCTCTCCTCCTTTCATCACCCTGAACATACTGCTGGGCATTTCCTTGTCTGTCAGGATTTTCTGAGACTATGATGGGAAGACTCAAACAAAGTCTGGGTGTCCGGTAGCATGCTCCCCCGGAGAACATTTTTGCCCTAAAAGCCTAAATTTGGTGCCTCTCGCACATTCTAATGCCACTATTCCATCTTCATCATTGCATATTTTTATGAATTATTGTAAAGGAGAATAAGGGTTCTTATACGTTTTATTGAAGGCATCTTATTTTGACAGTCTTTTTGCAAATTCTGTGGTGGACTCTGCTAACACATCCATGTGCTCTTATTTTGAAAGCTAGATGTGCTTGCTTTTGTTTTGAAGGCGGGTCTAACACAGTCTTACCATGACGCCTTATGGTGTGTTATATTAACAGTGAAAGTCAGAACTTGGAGCTTGGAACAACGTTGAAAATTCTGACATTCATGTAGATCTTGAATGTCTCTCTATGTGCGTTGCAGTGTAAATAATGTAGCTAACGGAACATTTGTGTTGTTGCTGTTTTACCGAGGATGTTTGTCGCTGAAAGTGGGGAGGACGGATCAGGATCACTTTGAATCTGGGGGACATATGCCCCCGTCCCTAGTACCATCTGCGCTCATGCCGGACTGGTAGAGTGTTTGGCTGATTCTAATTTAAACGAACGGATTGGACCGATGAAATCATCGGAAAATCTAGTTTTTTCACAGAGCTCAATATCAAATATATATACACTACTGGTCAAAAGTTTTAGAACACACCAACTTTTCCAGAATTTAATTGAAAATGATGCAGTTTAATGTCTCAGTGTACTCTGAAATGAATGCACATTTGCAACATTTAAAATTCTTTATTGAGCATGATAGTGTTTTGAAAGTAAAAAAAAGATTCAAAATCACATTTTATGTTGAACTAAAGGACTAAAAAAAGACACAAAATGACCAAAAAAAGACACAAAATGACAAAAAAAGACACAAAAGACACAAAATGACTTACAAAGACATGAAAATAATTTAAAAAATGGACAAAATAGCCCAAGACTCCATAGAGTTAAGTTGTTAACCCACTTCTTGTTCCCTGAAAAACAGTTTAAGCTTTGTACCCTTTCAAGCTGTTCATTTGACTTGAACTGCTTGAATTTCAATAAAAAACTGGAAAAATTGGGGTGTTCTAAAACTTTTGACCGGTAGTGTATATGTGTGTGTGTGTGTGTGTGTGTGTGTGTGTGTGTGTGTGTGTGTGTGTGTGTGTGTGTGTGTGTGTGTATGAAAAGGGTCAAGTGATTGACATCTTTACATTATGTTCATACAGTGACAGGCTGCTGTTTGCTTGAGCTCAGTCTGTGAAATCTCACCTTCGTCTAGTCAAAGTTTTGGGTGTTCATTGCTATGAGTCCACTAAACTCAGTCTCAGTGAAATTACTATTTTGGCACTTTGGCAAACCAAATTAAGGTTTCATATTCATTTATGAACCTTAATGGATTTAATATCAGGCAATTTTAAAGTCTGTGGAAGTTCATACAAAGATGAAAAGCAGCAGATGCTGCTGTGTGAAAGAAAAAGGTTCTGCTGTATGACTCATTTTAAAAACGTGTTCTTAACAGTTTCCTGTGATTTAAAATAACTAATTTCAGTGGCGGTTCTAGACCAATTTTACTGTGGGGGCCAAGGAGGGGCCAGTGTTTAATCAGAGGGGCACATTAAAAATCGTCAAAATGATATTTAAGCATTCAAAACCTTTATTTTAGCTAAAAGTCTCATATTTGGAAGAATTACATTGATTGAAGCAATGAGACTTACCAACATTAACAGTTATTTTTGTACGACAATGACATTTCTCATTTTTGTGCACAATTACTTTTGGTAACACTTTATAATAACCATCTAAGTGATGTTTATAGATGGTTTATAAACCAATTATTATTAACCATTTACAAAATTCTATACATATTTAATCTTTAAATGGTTTCAAGCAATTTCTTAAAGGTATAAGAATAATTTTGAAATCATTTACATACTTAATATGGTGTTAAAAATGTTATAATGTGTGTAAAGCTATTAATAAACTAATAATTATGTTTGTTTATGGTAAAGTAATCTATTTGGCATATATAAATTATAGTTCAACATTATTACATTTTCTATTCACCATTCTAAATGGCCTATATATGGTTTATAAATGATGATTAAACATTAACATCTGTTTACCATTTATAAATGGTCTATTTACCATCTATAAATGATGGTTATTGTAAAGTGTTACCTTACTTTTTTTTTATTTTGAAAGTGCAGTACAGTGAGAACGATCTTTATATTTAGCTTTTATTGCACAATCAAACTATTATACAATGTAACATTCTGGGTTCCTTTTGTGTACAATGAGATATTGTTTGAACAAAAACTAGGTTAGAATTGTTCCGTCGTTCATCGTTATAAATTGATCATTTCATTTTTAATTTGACACAGGGGCCACAGCAGGGGCCAAGGGCTTCTTCACAGGGGTAGTGGCCCCTGGAGGCCCCTGTGTAGAACCGCCACTGACTAATGTCATTGCCCCATTAAGTATAACTTCATGGGGAAGCAGCTGAGTATGGTTTCAGAGTGATTCTAGCCCAGTTTCACGTCGCACACTCTCTCCTTGGTGCCGCCGTCCCCCTGGGTCATGAGGGCCGATGCATTATGGAGTGACATTCATATCCCATCTATAACCTGCGCCACCCTGCCATAGGGCTGTGACATTTCACTTCATTAAGTCCTCTGTACATTTGATGTTCCGTCTCAGATACAGGGCCAGTGTGAAAGGACGGCGGGTGATGATGAATTAAACATGGCGGGTTTAAATATAGACTTCTCAGGACAAAGGCAGCAGTATAGTATCTCATTCCCCAAGCATCTCACACCCTCTGACATCATCTCCTGCCTGACGCTGGATGGCCACGCATTTTAAATCTTTCACTTGATTGATACCTTACCCTCTCTCTCTGTCAACAAATCCATAAAAAGACCAAAACCCAATCATGAAAGAACACATAACTAGTATTATGTAACCAAAACCTGATTTATCTTACATGCTCCTTCTTTACCATAAATATAATGTAGTTTTTCTGCAGTGGTGGAAGAAGTATCCAGATTTCTTACTTCAGTAAAAGTACTAATACCACACTGTGAAATTACTTCACTACATGTAAAAGTCCTGCATTCAAAACGTACTGAAGTAAAAGTACAAAAGTATCAGCATTAAAATGTACTTAAAGTATCAAAAGTAAAAGTACTTGTTTTGAAGAATGGACCCAAAAATAGCTCATACGAGTTATTAAATTAAACTCTTATGAGCTATTATGACATTTTTTGATGTATTTATGTAAGCAGTCTTTTGCTGCTATTTGTAGCCACTTAATATACTGTTATGTGGTTTAATTTTTAAAACATGCATAATCATTTTAAATTCATCTTATTTATGTTAAATCTTGACCTGAAAAGTAACTAAAGTTGTCAGCCAAATGTATTGGAGTAAAAGGTACAAGATTTGCCCCTTTTGCCCTATTCATTCAGCAGTGGTGCACCTCTGCTCCTTAAGGAGGAGGGTTGAAATTGTTACAGACAGTCTAACAGTGCACTTGCAGTTTTTAAAGATATTTTAAGTGTTTTTTACTCACTTTTTTTCTTCCCCACAACGATATTCCTCTCTCCTACAGCGTCCATTACAAGTACATGCACATGGTAAATTATGCAAATTAGACGATGACGTCATTTAGCGACTTCTAGCCACTTTTTGACAGCCAATAGCTGCTTTCCTTACTGAGGAGTTGGCAACACCGCTGCTGAAAAAAATTCTAGGGGAAACACTGACATATGTGGAAATACTCAAGTAAAGTACAAATACCTCAAAATTGTACTTAAGTACAGTACTTGAGTAAATGAACTCATTACATTCCACCACTGAACTACAGTGTGTTTATCTCTGCTGAGATTTAATAATGAGTATTAATCCACAGCTGAATTAGAAAGAACATTTTATTTTTCTTGAGTTACATTTATGAAACACTACAGTGCCCAGCCCTTTTAGAAACCACTGAGTCTTTTAACTTCTTCAGAAGGAAGCAGTGGGGGTGGGCTGGATGCCACAGGCAGACTAATGTATTACTGGCTTTGGTCTCTTCTATAGACTGTATAAAACATGGATGTAGTCTCTGTGGGCGACCTGACTCACCCATAGGTTTCTGTGGAACCATTGTCAAGCTCAGTGTGGGAGCTCGGGCTTATTCAAAAATGTTCAAAGATGTGGAGCATGGGTGAGCTGAGGTGCTGCTGAAACATGCCATGTGTGACATCACCCACCTGTCACTCAAAGTGTCCTTATAATTACAATTATGATAATATAATCATTCTACCCCCAGGGGAAATTAGCTATAGAGACCAAGACTGTTTTGTGTCCCAGGTTTTAAAATGTTTATTTCTACTTTAAAGTTGGGCATTTCAACATAGGGGTCTACGGGGATTGACTCACTTTTGGAGCCAGCTTCAAGTGGCCAGTCGAAGAACTGCAGGTTTTCCGTGCACTTAATTTCATCAGCCACAGAGGTTGCTGATGGGTCTTTTTAAGGGATTTTTCTTTATGATTATTGTTTTTTTCATACAGAAAAGGACTAAAAGTAACACCAAGTTACAGTTAAACTGGCCAGTTAAAACTGGTTAACAGCAGGTTCCCATCCTGCAGCTTATAAAAGGCTAAAAAGATCCTGATGTTATACTAAAAAAATGTAAACAGCAGTGGTGGAATGTAAATAAGTACATTTACTCTGGAATTAAGTACAATTTTGAGGTACTTGTACTTTACTTGAGTACTTCCATTTTATGTAACCTTATACTTCTATTCCACTACGTTTGGCTGACAGTTTTAGTTACTTTTCAGGTCGAGATTTAACATAAAAAACATGATAAAGTTAAAGTGATTAGACATTTTTTTAATTGTTACAAAATGAAAATGCTGCTTACATAAATGCATCAATAATCTAATCAAACATATAGAATATATACAAAAAATCTGAGTGGGTCCATTCTAAATAACGAATACTTTTACTTTTGATACTTGAAGTACATGTTGATGCTGATACTTTTGTACTTTTACTTCAGGAAGTTTTGAATGCAGGATTTTTACTTGTAGTGGAGTAATTCCACAGTGTGGTATTAGTACTTTTACTTAAGTAAGGGATCTAAATACCTCTTCCATCACTGGCAAACAGCTATACATACATTACAGTCTTGTCCTTTAAACCTACAATAACCATAGCTATATTCATACAGACACTTTGAGGAAAATAATGAGTTTATGGAACATACAAATATTGTGGGACAGGTGGCTAAATCGTTAATTTTATGTCACCTGGATTATTGTGCACCTGTATGGTCCTCCGCATCTAAAGGTCAACTAAGGAAATTACAAACTGCCCAGAACAGAGCTGCCAGGTTGGTTTTACATTGTTCCATAAGAACAAACACAATCAGTATGCACCGTCAACTCTCCTGGTTAATGGTAGAGTACAGGTTGGCGTGCAATACAACACATTTTTTTAGAAACACTGTCTATTCTTTTCAACCTGTTTTCTTATATAACCAAATTGTCAGATGTGATCAGGTTCATTCTTATGTGACAAGGTCAGCTAATGGTGGTCAGATGATGTTACCATGTCCAAGATCAAATCCCTTAAAGAGAACAGTTATTTATCGTGCTATCAGTTATTGGAATAATTGCCCACTGAATATACGTGAACTGAATAGTAAAGTATCTTTTAATTATTACTTGAGAATGCACTATTTAAATTTGTGAGTTATTTAACATATTTACTGTATGAAAGTGAGAATTAATGTAGTGGATATGAATGTAATAACTTATTCTGAATGATTTCTGATGACGTGTATAATAATGTCTAAAATGTTTAATTGTTAAGTGATTTTTGTTTTGTCTTGTGGACCCCAGGAAGACTAGCTCCTCCCACTTTTGGTGACAGCTAATGGGGATCTTTTTAACAATAAACAATAAACAATTAAAGCATGTAAGCATGTTCTGACAGAATACAAGTATGAACCTGTAAATGACCACAAAACGTCCCCTTTAAAAATAGGATTTTTTTCAGTTCAGTGTTGTGAGATATTGATTGCACAGCATTGCGTATTATTCAGTGTGACAGCACCTCTAACCACTGCAGTTATTTATTTTTGATACTTGGTGCCTATAATCTTCCAGCAGCATCTATAGGGTTAACTAGCCTGTTGGACTGCAAAAAAAAACATGCATCCTATCGCTTATGAGAGTGGGAGTCCTTAATGAGAGTGTGACTAACACATTCAATAACGTGCTGCATGTCAGCGATGCTCTGCAATATAAATCACTTGTGTTCTGCATATAAGAGCAGTCAGTGAAGAGAAATTAATAAGAGGAATCAGTGAAATGCAGTTAATCAAGTCCATATTTTAGAGAATACAGAACACAGGTTAGAAGCAGCACTCAGAGTCATTATTTACTTTACAGCATGTCTTAGAAACCTTTAAGCACCTCTCAGCCACTTAAGCAAATAAAAGGTAGTGCTTGCTACAAGATACAGCAGATACTAATTAAAGTGAGTCTGTGAAGCATACCACCGCCACCTGTCCGTCTCTGCAAAGTGGCTGCTGCATTCCTCGGGTACAATTTAAGTAGAAAAATACACATAACCAGCGCCCGTACCGCCTCCAGTCATCCGCTTTATACGCAGAGCTTTTCCCAGAGCAGCGAGGAAGCAGAGTAACTGCAGAGCTGTGTGCAGAATGCAGAACAGATATGGGAGGTTACATACAGCAGGTTGAGCTGCTTCTTTATTTGTAGCACAACAGTGAGAATTATTTTCATCTTAAGAAGCATGAAGGCGTGTACATGCACATCATAGATTTTTGCCTGCACAGTGAACCTGTCTGGCTGAAGTGAAACAAACCCCGATGCTCACGCCTGGTTAATGTGAACCAACCACGGTTCAGTCTGTAGTTTTCACCTTGGAGGTTGAAGTTTGGTGTAGAGCTGTGAGTGAGTGAATGCATGGATGAATGCACATACAGTCATGGAAAAATGATGAGACCACCCTTTTTCTTCAATGTCTTGTTTGATTTTAATGCCTGGTACAACTAAAGGTACATTTGTTTGGACAAATTTAATGATAACACAACATGGTCTCACAGAAATCCGTGAAATAGCCACGGATTTCGCTTAACTCAAAATCCGTGGAATAGCCACGGAATCGCTCAAATTTCCGTGAAACTGACACGGATTTCGCTACAATGCAAGTTAATAACAGTCATATCCCGTGGCCATCCCATTGATATTTTTTCCTATTGGTTTGTTCCAGGTCACGTTACTTTCAAGGTCCCGGCGGTCAGAACAAAAAACATGAAGGACAGTTCTCTCATTTTTAGTGAAAAAATCAATATTTTGACTTTGTTTCTGCATAAAAATGGATTTTGATCACATTTCTAGCGAGAAATATATGTTTTATTTTCTAAATATTCACTCAGTGAATGTACATAATCCCTTTGTGGTGAAGATCTCGCCAGAAAAATATGACTGTCATTAACTTGCATTGTAGCAAAATCCGTGTCAGTTTCACGGAAATTTGAGCGATTCCGTGGCTATTTCACGGATTTCTGTGAGACCCTGTTGGAAAAATGATTAGACCACCCTTTTTCTTCAATGTCTTGTTTGATTTTAATGCCCGATACAACTAAAGGTACATTTGTTTGGACAAATTTAATGATAACAACCAAAATAGCTGATAAGAGTTTAATTTAAGAGCTGATATCTAGACATTTTCCATTGTTTTCTTGATAATAACCAACATCATCACCAAGAAAACCAAAACCAAACAAGGGTGGTCTAATATTTTTTTCCATGACTGTATGTGGTTGCACCTATTGCAAATCACACTTGTCTAAAATAACAGTAGATAGAGATGAGTATCATTGGTTATTTTTTGACACCATTGACTCTAGGCACTCACATCAGTGCATGTATAACATCTTAGCCAGTACATACAAACAGAGATGGGAGCAAGTCATTATTTTGCAAGTCACAAGTAAGTCTCACGTCTTTGCCCTCAAGTCCCGAGTCCTACAGTTTGAGTTTCGACTCCTTTTAACAACAGAGTAATAATATTTATATGGATCATGTACGCCTTTAAAATCTGTATGTATTCATCAAAACTTTTCTTGCAAGAACATTCTTCAAACACATTTGAAAAAAACAACAACAAGTGCATAACAAGAGCAGACTGCAATTTGTTTTTTTGTTGACCACTTAGTAGTTTTTATACCCGAACGAAACTATCTTTGGTATCACTTTCGCCAACTGGCGCTGTTTGTTGACAGTTCCTCTTCATTGGTTGTCCTGCAGTTTGATTGGATGGATGCTGTTGGATCAAAATAACGCGGATCAAATCTGATTGGACGTTGAGCCTAAAGCACACGTCAGACACACACATTTACACAGAGAGAGATAGAGCGCTCCTTAGTAACAGACTTTTTAATCTTTGGGTTTTGGGGAAAGTGGAAAGTCTTTTCAAGTCAAAGGGCTCAAGTCCAAGTGAAGTAACAAGTTATTAGTCCAAGTCGAATTTAAAGTCTCTTTACATTTTTTCAAGTCGAGTCAAAAGTCATCACATTCATGACTCGAGTCCGACACAAGTCCAAGTCATGTGACTTGAGTCCACACATCTGCATACCAATAAACTGTATTTATGATATAACCTCCTGAGACCCAAGCTTTAGTTTGGCAAGTATTGTTAGTTTCTCCTAAATATTTAGGATTAGTAGGACGATAAGTACAAAAACTAAGCATTATTAAAAACTAAGCGTTATTTTACTGTAGAACACAATTAAGTCACCAGTGTGTCTTTTTATTTCCATACATTTACAGCCTCTTTGAAAGAACGATAGTAAAATCTATTCGTTGTCAAATGAGTACTTCCTGATTAGCAGTCGTAGCTTGTTGCTAAAAATAGTCAAATTTGTACAGAATCTCAAACTACAAACATTATTGAGCACAAATAAATAAGTTTTAACCATAAAATCTGATCAGGTTTTGTACCTGGTCCACTTTTTTTCTGGGGATAAGCTGCTGATTGACTTTACCAAGATGCTGCCATCTGATTTTTACACTCATTGATGTATTTTCTAGAGTGTGTACTACTGAGGACAACAGGTCATAGTTAAGCAGAATGAAGATTAAAGGTCCAGCAAACCTAAAATGTAATGTCCACATATGAGGACGCAGGGTCACAGGAGGATAAAGTGGTGGAGCAATATATGAGTCTGGCTCTAGTAAACATCACAGTATGACCTGCTGTCAGTCACCAGTATCTGATTTCCCCATGTGGCTTTATGGATGTTTTATGTAAGCAGTGGTTTAATTTTTTACTTGGAGTCATTTGACAGTGTGGTATTAGTTCTCTTACTGAAGTAAAGGATCTGAATACTTCTAACACTGCATACTACACAATTTATGCAGAAAAAATGTAAATAAAGAATTGGCGTCCTGCAGTTTAAATCAACAGCTTGCCTGTTTCAGTGACTTATATTACATGTTGAAAATATTAAGAGTGAGTCCTCACATCAAAGTTGAGTTATAGTCAAAAGAAACTGTTCATTCTGTTGAAATATTGCTGTTGTCATTTTGCTGCTCACGTGATGTTACTGTACTTACTGAGGTGACCTAGTGATGAAAGACCTTGAGATAATGGAAATGTTCCTGTCGGAGCACACAGGGGAAGAGCAGGTTGGAGGCAGATCTGCTGACTGCACGAAACACTGCAGCATCCAGGTGACTGTGCTGCTCTCCGGAGGGAGACCAGGGAAGGACTGGGTCCGGTTTAGTAACATTACTCTCAGGAGGAGCCGGTGTGATGCTCGCCTGCTTTTGGTGCTGCTGTTGTTGATGATAAGAGGGAAAAACAACATATTCCAGTCCACACGCACAATAATTTCATGTTTCATAAGCATACATTTCCAGAATAGGTGGTGCTAAACAGTGTTGGTGAAGTTACTTAGAAATAGTAATTAGTTACTGATTACTTCTCCAAGAAAGTAATCCACTTTTAATAAAACAATGATTTACACCTGAATACGCTATAAAGCAAGAGACCTTTCAGCCTAATTCTATTCTTTTTGCATACTACACCTCAACCTGACTGAGAGAAGCCGCTGCTAATTCATGTTAGCATTAACTGGGATGTTAGTTTTGGCAAAAAACTAAATGTACGTTACTGACCTCAGAAAACTGTGTTGTAGTGTCTGTTAGTCCAACCAAACTGTGAACGAGACAAAGTTATGAGACCAAACCGGTAAACGTCCATTTTTAAATGTTATATAGCCTATAACTTTATTGACACGTTGCCGTGGATACACATTGTTCTGCTTCTCGCCTGATGACGGCTCACCTTGTTAGTAACCTGTCAACCAAAGGTAGCCCCGCCCAAAATCATATGATTCTTTATCTTCTATTTTCTTCTAAATGGGGCCATTATTGGAACTATAAACATGAAATTGTCTCAAAGTAGATTTTTTACTAGCGATTGAGACCATAGTGTTGTCCTAAAAAAAAATTCCGAGGTAACAAATCAAGTGAGAAGTTTCTCATTTTGCACTGAAGTGGATGGACAGAAATGCTTCTGCAGCCGCCGTCAGCGCCCTTTGTTGGGATTTTCGGTAGAATGCAGCTTAAGGCACTTCCTGGTTTACCTCCCTGTTCAGACCCGGAGGTTGCCGCCTGGTTACCACTGATGTCGCACTGCTCATTTATGATTGTCATGAGATACTCTCAAAAACAAAATCACGGTTTAGTAACGCAGTAATGAGGAAAGCAACAATAATCTAATTACATAATCTAATTAAAAAATGTAATCAGATTACAGTAATGCGTTACTTCTAACACGTTTCTGCCCATCACTGTAGCTAAATGGCAAACAATCCCCACTGCATCTCACTCTGAGCCTGCGTGTCCAGCAGTGTGAGAGTCAGAATCTTGTATTTTTATTTATTTTTTGGCATTTTTGCTTTATTGAAAGTGATAGATAGAAAGGGGGAGACAGAGTACTGGTGAGCCACCCAAGAGAGTCAGAATCTTGATGGAGTTGGAGCTGATGCTCGGCTCACAGGAGAGGGGGCTCTTGAAAGCAGCAGCCCGCCTTCTTGCACCCATAAATTATCTGCAGTTGTGATGAAAATGAAGCGTGTCATCATTAGCGTGCAGCGTGGGTGAAGGAATTAAAAGGAGCATTAGCTGTGATGGACAAAGCTAATGCATTCCTGCATGCAAAAGGGGCCAAAATGGCGTGTTGATTTCCCTGGTTGTTTTCAGCGGTGCACATGAACTGCAGGTATCAGTGGAGCAGCACTGAACTGTGGTAATACTGAAAAATTCCCCGCCACCGGCTCCCGGTGTACACAACCCAACAAGTCAATTAGAATGATTCAGAATGGCTTGTTAAATAAGGCTCCGTAATTAATTAAATCTCTTTATTGATGATGTCTAAAAGGTTCATGTTGCACAGAAGGCGTCGTGCTAATCTATCTCTTAATCTTCTAATCTAATCAGAGAATGTTACTCGTTTATTTCTCTGGTGGGGGAGAAATCAAGTCAGAGGCTGGAGGGATGTGGAGGGATTGCAGGGGTGTGCTCTAATTTAGGGCACTTGTCTGCTTTTATTTTGTCAATCACAGAGCTGGTGGATCGGAGCAGCGGGGGGCAGATTATTGGACGCAGCTTGTGCTCAGACACTTGATGTGATGTCAGCTGAGACAGACATGATAGGTGCAGAGATTTGGAGTGAAGGCAGTGGATTTTTCCCTCCACTGTAATGTAGAAACCACACACTTTACAAAAGGGCTGGGAGATTTATCTGATTTTGTTTTCGGAGATAATCGAGATGGATCGATCATTGCGCCCCATTTCATTTAACTATGATGCTCTTGGTTAGACTTACAACTTAACTCTATGGAGTCTTGGGCTATTTTGTCCATTTTTGAATTCTTTTCGTGTCTTTGTAAGTCATTTTGTGTCTTTTTTGGGTAATTTTGTGTCTTTTTTTAGTCATTTTGTGTCGTTTGGTGTCTTTTTTTGTCCTTTTGTGTCTTTTTTTGGTCATTTTGTGTCTTTTTTAGTCCTTTAGTCCAACATAAAATGTGATTTTGAATCTTTTTTTTACTTTCAAAACACTGTCATGCTCAATCAAGAATTTGAAATGTTGCAAATGTGCATTAATTTCAGAGTACACTGAGACATTAAAATGCATAATTTTCAATTCAATTCTGCAAAAGTTGGTGTGTTCAAAAACTTTTGACCAGTAGTGTACTTAGACAGACTTTATCGTCATTCAGTTATACATAAAAATATGCACATTTGAATGAAATTCAGTTCCGTCTTGTGGTATAAATGCAGCGCACCTTCTCTTTATGTTAAGACACAGAGGAGTTCTTCTGCCTGATTGTAGCTTGTGGCATGCACTATAATGTATTTCATCTCATTTATTTTGGTCTCATTTATTTCTTATCATTAGCTTTATATATTGAATAAATGTTTTAGAGTTTTAAACAGGTTACAGTGTATTTCATCTAATCTATTTTTGTCTATTTATTGAAATATTTAATTTGAATTTACTGAATATATTTTTAAGAGTTAGTCTTAAGTAACAATGTATTTGATATATTTTATTTTGGTATATTTATATTTCTTTATTATTTTTATACATTGGATATATGTATAAGAGTTTTCGGCATATTTCCGGTTTATTTATTTAAATACACACACACACACACACACACACACACGCACACACACACACCTACACACACACACACACACACATATAAAATAAGATTATTATTGAATGATACTTTTATTCATTTTATATTATTTTATTTTATTTTATTTTTATTATATTTTATTTAATACTTAATACTTATTATACTTAAAGGTACTCTTTTTTTAAAAATTCGATAGATGCATCACGTTTCCAAAAGTCTAACCATGA
Organism: Centropristis striata; assembly: GCF_030273125.1. Classification (NCBI taxonomy): domain Eukaryota; kingdom Metazoa; phylum Chordata; class Actinopteri; order Perciformes; family Serranidae; genus Centropristis; species Centropristis striata. The sequence goes on along the minus strand of NC_081526.1, from coordinate 34,316,927 downwards.
TAAATAATCATGACCTTTTGACTCAATATTAACCAAAACTACAATTATTATGATTTTTGTTCTTTGCAGCAGCATCATAACACATAAAGTAAATAATTAAACTGCAGAGGTTGAGATAATCTACTTTTTCATTGTGATGCTTCAAGATTTTACAGAAACCAAAGATATCGACTAACTGACATAACAGTCCTCTTTGCACAGTCCTGTTCATGTCCCCACTGCATCTGGACAATGTGAAGCTTGTCACTGAACCATCCAGTCCTCTGACACTTCAAAGACTTCTTGTCCATGCTGCCGTAAAAACTGAATTGAATTGAAAAGCTGCAGCTCTTGATCTTGGAGACTTTATTGATTGGGTGGCAGCCAGTGAGTGCTTCATGTGTGTGAGGATACATGTGGTACTTAAGTTGTGGCTGCTGTGAGGTTTGACCTTTTATTGACTGCAAGCACCCTGATAGTTCCTGTAGCCTATGTGGAAGAACTGGTCCAGAGCAGAGACTACTTTTTGAGGCCAGGAACTAAATGTGGATTCTGCAGGTAGAGATCCTGAAACAGTCCCAGGGTTCCTGAATAGTCCCTGTGGAAGAAATGTGCTATTTGAGAATCTTCAAATCAGGACAGTGAATGTGAAGTATTTTTTTGGGCATTATCATCACGGAAATGCTTCCCAGAGAACACATTACACTTTAAAAGATGTGAAACATACATTATTAATCCACTTTCTTCCTCTGTCTGCAAAATATGAAGTAGAGAATTCAACTTTTGCTCTTGTCTGATTGAGTGTCTAGACTCCTCACAGATACATCAGTGTGTTGTACAAACTAATGTCCATAGAGATGCATTCAGAAGCAGGGCCATGGATCACTTGTGCCCCCTTTGGATGGGCTCCCCCACCCACCCTGCTCTTCACATGTGAGCATGTTTGCCACTCGTTGGCTCTCATTAACAGCTATTGCACTAAGTGGTTGTTGTATTTATCATGTTGTTGTCATGCAGCTGTAAATGAGCTCTTGTGTCATTAATCTGCTTTTGAGTCTTTCACCCACAGGGTTGTATTTATTCCACCAGTACTGGTAGAAACCTTTAACCATACTCCATTCTGCACTTCATCCACAGTGGTTTAATACAGAATGCATTCACGGCTTTGATATTTGTGTCGGTGAACTACACTAAATGACAATTTGAATATATTTTCAAGGTATAGTTCAATGTATGATTGTACTGCTGGTTCAGTATCTGGTTGTGCAGCACAGATGCAGTTTTTAATGAGCCACTTTAGCATTAGCGGTGTCTGGCATGGGATCCTTACACTCCAGCACATGCTCCCATATTTACTGTCAGCATCTGCAGAACCAAGCACTCGTGTTCTATCTTTAACAAGTTGGCTTTGAGCTTGACCAGCTGTGACATTTGGTGGAACCGTAGGGACTGCAGACGCAGCATTCGAGCATTACGCAACCTTTGCTAAATAATTCAGTGTGTGCTCTGCATATTACATTGTGCCCAGAGTTCCCACTTGGCCCTCAGACTCTGCACTCCATTGGCTGTGCATCCTCATCTGCCAGTGGAAGGGCTTTCACCTAGACCAAAACTCTCTTCTCACTGCTTTCCAATCCCCCACCTCTCTGTACTTATGAGGCTGCAGCCAGTAGCTGTGGCCGCGTAGCAACCACTGCAAACGTTTGAGTAATGATTGTACTTGTAAGCAATACATGAAATATTGCAGTGGAACGGAAACAAGAGGTTTAAGTTGCAGTTATCTCTATAAACATATGAATGCAAAGAGTTCTGGTTTCCATCTGTATTCCGAGCATAATTGACCAATCACATTTGAGCTAGCTGTGGTTCAAAGCAGGTTAAGGTTAGGGGTTCAACAGTCTGTTTAGGGAGCAAAAGAGGCTGAACGCACTGGCTGAGAACCCATCAGCTATTTTTTAATAGCAATTTAGCTTTTTATTGGCTTTTTGAAAATGCACCTGCTTCTGTTTGTACACTCTCAAAAATAATGTGCTGAATTTGTACCCTCTAATGCATGGGTCTCAAACTCGCGGCCCGCGGGCCAATTGTGGCCCTCGTCACGATATTTTGTGGCTCCCACCTTGATATGAAAGTTTAATGTGAGTTTTATATGAATGACACTTTACTGTGTTGTGTGTGGAAGGTCCCTTTTATTACTTTTTTTGGGTAATTTTGTCTTTTTTAAATAATTTTGTCTTTTTTAATAATATTTGTGTCTTTTTTGGTAATTGTGTGTCTTTTTTAAGTAATTTAGTTTTTTTCTGTCATTTTGTGTCTTTTTGGTCACTTTGTGTATTTTTTTGGGTCATTTTGTGTATTTTTTTGGTCATTTTGTGTCTTTTTAACGTAATTTTTTTAACGTAATGTAGTGTTTTTTCAGTCATTTTGTCTTTTTCTGTAATTTTGTGTCTTTGTGTCTGCTCTAATGTATAGCTGCTGTACCCTCGACTTTAACTTGGGAACGTGTACTAAATGTACGTTTTTGGCCCTCAAAAAAGTACACATAGTTAGTTGACGTCCAATAATTAGTTAATGGGGGTATATTGATTTAGATTATACGTTGGGGGACAGAAATTGACGCCTACTGTACCTCTTGCCACCAGAAGCTAAATAATTATCAGATCACTGAGTTTCAGCTAACTGTGCATGTGAGGTATCCAATGGAAACTGTACACATTTGTGTTATTTTCATGCTTCCAAAGATAAACTTTCATTATGGCTTAGATCAACAGTCAGACTGCAGCCATCTCAAATCATATCTTGTACTTGTCTTAAGTAGGACTCATTTGCTGTGAATTTTGAGTAAATGTTTGGTTTGATTTTATTTCTGGAAGGTGGATGGCTGAGCAAATACCACATGTTGCTCAGATCCATTGAATCCAGCAACTCTCCCCTTCTCATCTCTCCCTCCACAACATTCTCTATAAAACAAAAATGCTGAGCCATGTTTTGTCTGGTGCCACTGGTCAGCAGGTGTCACAGTTTGTTACCATAGAAACATGGCCTAGCTCTGAGCTACCCTGGTTGTAGGGTGGCAAACATTTTAGGCTTCAAATGTATTTTTGTAAAACTTTCTAACTTGCATTAGATTCCTCTAACAGCAAAACTAAGACTGGTCTAACAGTGGAAATGCCTCTGATTGCATTGGTCAAAGTCCAATGGAATCAAGACATTTGGGGTACATATTGTATGCTGTTTACATGGCTAAGAGTATGGTGACACTTTATCTCTCTCTCTCTCCATATGTGATGCTTGAACATCTCATTCCAAAATTATTAATATTCTGAATTAGGAGTTTCACTTTCCACAAAGAGCTTTCCAACAGATTTTGGACCATGGCTGCAGAGATTTGCTGCAATTCAGTCCAGTTGTCTAGAATTTCATCTAGACATGATGTCAACATTGGACAATTTACATGCCAACAAGTGGTGCCATTCAGATATAAAGTCCTATATGTTGCAAGGCAGAAAGTTGGGTGCGGATTATGTTTATTTTTCATGCAGGCGGTTGGAGTTTGTGCCTATTTTTTAATGAACCATAACCCCAATCTTTCCCAAACCTTATCCAGAAGTATTAATTGTCTTACCCTAACCATACCTAACTACAGGGTGTTGCCACAGTCAGGATTATTCCCTACATTTACCCACCCTTTAGTTGCCGTGGACAGACATTGTAGCAGAACTTTTAAAGTGCTTGAAATGGACACAACACAATCATTGAAGGTAATATAGGGTTTTGTAGAAAAGTCCAATGATGGCATTCCTCTCTGGTAATAAGGGTGTCCAGCCACAAGGGCATTGCTTTTGGGCAATAAGGTCTGCCTCTCAGTGGGCGTTCTAGATCATCCCAAAGGTGTCGAATAGGGTTGAGGCCAGGGCTCTGTGCAAGTTCTTCAACAGCAAACAGGAAAAAATCTGGCTTTGTTCACAGGGAAACATGAAGGTGTCTTCCCAAAGGAAACTAGGAGAGTAAACGGCAGTATGTGGTCAGGGGTTCCTACATATATATCGCCAAAACCTGCAGAGATTTACACTAAATACTTAAGGAAAAGGGGAAAACAGCCATATGTGAGGCACATCACTAAGTGTCTCAGTTCACATACATTTGATATTTACTGTGCTATTATGATTTTATCAAAAATAGGCACACAACGAAGAAATGTGACACATAATTACCGGCAGCTATAGTTAGTACTGTAAGCTGTTTTTCCTTATTGCTGCCTCCAGTCACTGGGCAGAATTCATCTTTTATTTCCTGACAGTTATGTGGGCAGCAGAGTCTGGAGCTGGACAGTTAGGACCCAAATAAATCTGGCATTTTCAAAGGAAAATTACAATGTGTCTCGTGGCTCACTGAGTACAAACACTGGAAGGGGGGATATTATTACCCCAGCCTCATTTATTTCTTCAAGGAGGAAGCCTGTGTTGGGCTGTATACCAATTGTATTGGAATAAATACTTGCCTGTCAGAGGATTTCAAGGATTATTAGTACTTGGGATTGACAATCTGGGTGAAATGCTCTTGTTTTATTTAGGCACACATGCTTCCCTCGCCTTTTAGTATTCTGATGGCATGCTGTGGGCTACATCACAAGCAATCATGCTGTGGAACTTTTTGTAGAAAGCCTAGCAACCCTTTTTGTCACCAGCTGGACTCGGTGACATTTCTCCCTCAAGCAAGATACACAAAAAGGCTCATTAAAAAAAAACATGTTTCATTATGAGCACACATATGGCTGTCATGTGAATATTCTACAATGATTGCAAGGCTGTAGTTGTGCTCACCGGGTGAAGCTAATTTATCAGCTAGCGCTAGAAGTAGCTTCATTGATTGGTTAGCAAGATGCAGAAATGAGCAGCTGACTCCTTAGAGGGTCTTTAAGCACAAACTAAAAAAGACATTTTAGGCGAAAAAAATGTTGTAATTAACTTTCACTGGCTGAAAACACATTTTGACAAAAGGCGCAAAGTTAAGACAAGAAAACTGACAACACTATAACTGGACAAGATTATGTTCCCTCAGCTCTCTGTTCCCTCAACCCTATGTTCCCTTAGTCCTATGTTTCCTCAACCCTCTGTTCCCTCAGCCCTATGTTCCCTCAGTCCTATGTTCCCTCAACCCTCTGTTCCCTCAACCCTATGTTCCCTCAGTCCTATGTTTCCTCAACCCTCTGTTCCCTCAGCCCTATGTTCCCTCAGTCCTATGTTCCCTCAACCCTCTGTTCCCTCAACCCTATGTTCCCTCAGTCCTATGTTCCCTCAACCCTATGTTCCCTCAGCCCTATGTTCCCTCAGTCCTATGTTTCCTCAACCCTCTGTTCCCTCAGCCCTATGTTCCCTCAGCCCTCTGTTCCCTCAGTTCTATGTTCCTTCAACCCTATGTTCCCTCAGTCTTATGTTCCCTCAACCCTCTGTTCCCTCAGTCAAATTTTCCATCATAGGTTCCCTCAACCCTATGTTCCCTCAGTCCTATGTTCCCTCAGCCTTATGTTCCCTCAGTCCTATGTTCCCTCAACCCTCTGTTCCCTCAGTCCTATGTTCCCTCAGCCTTATGTTCCCTCAGTCCTATGTTCCCGCAGCCCTCTGTTCCCTCAATCCTTTGCTCCCTCAGTCATAGGTTCCCTCCACCCTATGTTCCCTCAGCCCTATGTTCCCTCAGTCCTATGTTCCCTCAACCCTCTGTTCCCTCAGCCCTATGTTCCCTCAGTCCTATGTTCCCTCAGTCCTATGTTCCCTCAACCCTATGTTCCCTCAGTCATATGTTCCCTCAGCTCTATGTTCCCTCAACCCTTTGTTCCTTCAAACCTTTGTTCCCTAAACCCTCTGTTCCCTCAGTCCTATGTTCCCTCAGCCCTATGTTCCCTCAGTCCTATGTTCCCTAAACCCTCTGTTCCCTCAGATCAGTACCTATGCCACCCTAACCTTACCCCTGGCCTGACCTCAGCAGAGCATAATGTAAGTCCAGCTCTGATGCTGAGGCATAATAAAGCATCAGTAAGGGGGGTTCACCCCCCTCAGTACGGACGGTATTAGAAGACCTTAAACAATATAAAAAAAAATTAATACCACGGCTGCCAATGCTGTGTCATCAGAGCGGCAATGTAATGTGCCAATCGCCAACATAAAGAGAACAGTGTGACATAAAGTTGAGCATTAAAGCAAAGCGATCCATGACTGATATGAGAGGTGGTCAAGATGAATGTGACAGCTGAGGAGATATTAGATGAGAATATTACAGCCTTCAGTAGGTGTTATTGGGTGCAACAGAGGTTGAGACTGGACAGAAACCTGCAGACCCTGAAGGCATTATGACTCTTTAGTCAAAGCGTTTTTTTTTTTCCTGGTAGAAAAAGGCAGACTGTCTGTACATGACTAACACATTACAACAGGTCTGGAGTTCTGGACGTCTGAATTTGTACAAGAAAAATGATGAATGCCACAGACTAAATCACTCTTACATGACACTGAAGAAAAAATCTGTTCATATTCCTGCTTGAACATCTTCAAGGACACCATCTTCCTTTTCAGGGCTACTGAGTATTGGAAGGTTTAAAAGAGAACAGGAAGAGTTATTTAGTTGTGATTGGTACCAGCCTCTACCACAAACATTTTAACTTTAGCAGTTTTAATTACTGACTCAATTTTGTGTCTCACTGAAATACAGTTTTAGCCACAACATCATCATCAGCGAATCTAACATAATGACTAAAATATTAACGTTATGCATTTAAATTGAGCTGCAAGGAGCAGCACAGACAGACAGGAAACATCACATTTACTTGCCACACAAAAAAGCTGCAGTGGCAGCATGTGGCGTGCACAGTGACCATTACTTAATTCACATGAGTCCACCTAAGTTGCAGAGTTAAGCATGGCAGAAAAAAGCCAAGACATTCCATTATTCATAAGGTTACAGACGTAAGGCATTACTTATACATTAGAGTCTTAGCTTGTTCTTTTTCTGCTGCGAACATTTCATTATTTAAGGAGACAAGTGCAGAGCAGTGCAGAGACCTATGGTAATGTTTTAAAGATCACAGGAATGAGTTCCTTTTTATCAGCTCTAAATATTAATTTCTCTCCCATCGGCAGGCACTGATTTGAGGTTTAACACCGCTGGGCATCAAATAAAAAGATTTTGATACTTTAAAAAATAAAAAAAATCATCACCTCAACCTCATCTGAGACACATATTTTGAGGGTAGTTTTTGCCAGTGGAGGGCTATTTCAAGTAATTGCAACACAGCAACTAAGATAATTGTTTAATGATTGATAAGACGTCAAATTCTGTTGTGATCAGGCCATTCAAACCAAACCGTACAGTCCTTAATAACATACTGTCCTTCCTTTGTTTTCCTATATCACTGGTTTGCTATTTCTTATGACAGTAACAGACTGGCTTCCCCTCAAAAAACCACAATGTAGGGCCTTTGCACAGGCAGCAAAATACGGCTCACTTTTACGTTTTACCCTGTCTTCCTCTGCCATCTTGCTGACGTAGTAGTAATGATTGACGGTGATGCAGAGTTTAAATGATGGATGTCACACTCGAGGGTCAAAAAAGTGGCAAACTTTCACCCAGGACAACAGGGTTTGTGTCCTGTGTTTTGTAACGTAACTCACGTTTTTCACGTAACTTCCGTGGCTCCCTCGTTACTACTTCACTACCGGCATGTATGTACATTTTGTCAGACCTCAGGTGGGGAATAAAGAGCAGATCCAAATATTGCATTGATTGGATTTTATTCAATGACAGTCCAGAAGGCAAAAACAATGTCCAGGTACAGGCAGACACAGGCAGATAATCCAGACATGAAAGGCAGATAACTAAAAAAAACAGGCAGGATTCAAAGCAGAACAAAAACCGTTTGTACTAGTCTTATAATACTAGTCTTGCTCACTTGGATTTCAGATAACATACGGTATACACACTGTGACAATCTGACAAACTCAGCTGAAAAGACAATTTAAATACTCAAACTGAATGGCACAAATGAGAGGCAGGTGAACAGAGAAAATGGTGGGAAAAGAACAAAGGCAGGAAGTACCAAACAAGGACAAAGGGATGACTAAAACACATAGCTGCATAAACAAAAACAAAGTTCAGAACTATCTTACTTGACAGATGGAGACAACACTAATTGTCCAAGTGGGAATCCTGACACAATTATTTACTTTAAAAATAAAACTGTGAACCCTACGTTTATGTAAAATGATGTGTGTGATATTTTCAGAACCCTCCGCTCTCTACAGGGAGCCTCAAAACGCTCATGTCATTTTGACAAACGCTCATTTGTGTCGTTATGGGCGGTACTGACAGTTGTTTAGGTGGGAGATCTTGTTGGACAGTGAGGTAAATACATGTGATTACAGCAGGGGGATCTTTGTGAACCGTTGTGGAAGCAGGGAAACCTATTCCTCAGGGTGCAGAGAGGGTCCCATCCAAACACAGAGTCAGCAGCTGTTTGGGATTAACCAGAGGAGTTCAGGAAAGACAGCTGTGCTTCCTTGTAAAGCTGTTCATTACTATATGAGTCCCAGCGGCACTGGATAACCCCAGAGACCCAGACATGACCCTCACACCCCGCCACACACACACACACGCACACACACACACACACACACACACACACACAGGCTGTATCCTGAGTTTACACTGCCAGCAGAGACACACACAGACATCCATCTGTTTTTGTGGATGTTTTCAGACCATGAGGACTGATAGAAAGTTTTTCAGGACTCCTTCATGTTGTGCTACCTGCTTCTGTTTCTACCATATGGATAAAACACTGCCACTAATTATCTCCGCCAAGGGTTTTTTTGTTTCTGTTTGTCAGCAGGATTATGGAAAAACTACTCATTTATTAATTTTCACAAATCTTAGTGGAAGGGTGTAGCATGAGCTGGGGAAGACCCCATCTCACTTTGAAGTGCATATGAATCACACAAATATATTTTGACTTATGTGAACATTGTAAGATTGTGCTGAGTTCACGTGGTGATATAAAAATGTTTTTCCTGATCATTTTTAACGGCTAAGCTGATCTGTCATCATAAAAATAGTGGCTATTAAGAGCTATCAGTGTGTTCTTTAAAACCAGTCATTTCCGGAGACTGGGTCGTGACCCACATGTCAGTTGAAGGAAATTTTATTTGGGTCATCGAATACATTTGCATGATTTCTTCCATAGTACAACACTAGAAAGCAAGCAGGCCCAACTATTGCATTAGCAAGGTGCAAGTAAAATGAAATCTACTGAGAGTTGACGTGGTTTAGACCTGACGTGACACGTTTTTTCTGAGGTTCGTGGAAGATTTGTACATGTCTGGCATGGGGGTTTTGTGGTGAAAGACAATTTTACATTTTTCAATGAAACAAATGCGATTTCACATCAATTTGGACCACTATTATTGCAATATCTGTGTGCTGTAGAGCACCCCAAAAACTTAACTAAACTTGCTAAATAAATCCATTTGGGACTAAATATAGCCAGATTTGGTAAATGCCAATTAGTTTTAGTTTTGATCCACTCCACATAAAAATAATCCATGTATTTAATCCACTTGTGTGAGTAAAAAAACCCAAAGTAAAGCAGTCATGATCATTCTTTGCCTGTAAAGAGCAATTTGTGTGAGCTACAGGAAAGAGCTGTAACCTACCATAAGTAATCAGTGTAAAAGCCAGACCAAAGCAGAGTGAAGATAAAGAAAATGATGGTAAATCCTTGGTGTTAAAAACCATTTAAAGGATATTTGTGGAAGTTTATAATAAAGTATCAACTGAAGGATTTCATGACACAAATGGAGTTGGTGAACCACTGAAAATGGGATGTGAAGCTTTGAAAGCACCTAAAAGTGCACCATTAAAGTAAGACCAATTCCCTTGACATGAGGTTATGCACTGACTCATTGCCTAACTAGGCAATGGAAAACACCAATACTTTGGAGAAAAGGAGGTAGTTCTTTTTGAGAAAGTTGGGCCTAGAATGCCCACCAATGAGAGAATGAGAAAAGGAAGGCTGAATGGTATAAGATAGTCTTTTAGACAGAATTTCAGTCTGCTTGGTCCGGACCAAAAAGGCTCAAGGGTTTTTTTTCATCTTCTGCAAGAAAAAACTCCACTGCTTGAAACTCTGAACAACACTCCTGCAACTTTTGTCTCTATCATTTTCAAGTCATAGTTTTTTTGGAAAGAATTGGTGTTTGGACAGTGAAGTGGTCTAGAGCCATCATCTGGCCCAGGCTTGGTCTGCTTGGTTTGCCACAACACTGGTGCCCAAAACAGCCTGGGTGGTGCTGCACCTAAACATTTGTGGCAGGAATAACAATAGCTGCACTACAAGTCTACGTGTTCTGATAAAAGGAATGAGCATTTAACCCATAAGAACCCATGGTGACACACGTGTAACAAACACTTTAAATCTTCTAGAATCTCCCACATTCAGCTTTATGCTTCACCTTAACTCATTAAATCCCTTAGCAAGACTGTTTGACTGTGACAAGAAGTGACTTCTCTAAAATATGTGTGTGACTGGAAACAGAAATGTGAAAAAGCTTTGAAAAAGCTTATTTTGGTAACCCTTTACAATAACCAACTAAGTAATGTTTATAGCTAGTTTATAGACCAATTATTAACCATTTACTACATATTTAATCATTAAATGTTTTCAACCAATTTCTTCAAGGTATATGAATAATTTTAAAATCATTAACATACTTAATATTGTGTTAAAATGTTATAATGAGTGCAACTAAAACTATTAATGAACTATTAATTACAATTTAATTGTTTGTTAATGGTAAAGTAACTATAAACTTACATGAATATACCATCTATTAGCCATTTATAAATTATGTAGTTAGTTAAACATTAATAAATTATGTATTTACCATTCTAAATGGCCTATATACGGTTTATAAATGATGATTAAACATCAATAAACTATCTGTTAACCATTTATAAATGATTAGTTATTGTAAAGTGTTACCCTTATTTTTTGTTACTAGGCTAAGTTCAAACCCATTTAATAATTCTAATTCTAATGTAAGTACATTTCACCAAATATAACAAAAAATAATCCTATCCTGTCACAATTTTTGATATATGTTGTGGAGATGCAAAGAAAAAGGCAAATTTGTGTTTCCATAAGCAGAAAAGGTGTCTAGTTTATTTATTTTAAAATAAGAAATATCATAAACATAACTTCCATAAACGCCCAATGTAACATATATGCCATATCACAGATCTTTGACATTTAGGGGTAGATTTTTTTTTATTAAAACATCATAAATGTGTTCTATGTGGTTCACTTGGTCTGTGATATATCCCCCATCATTTTCCTTTAAGGATTACTGGGTCTGGGTTCTTTTGGGTTAAAAAAAACCTTCAACAGGAAGCATAGAATGGTTTTGATAGAACTGATATTCTGATTATTCTATTAGGGTATAAGATAAAATATGGAATGGGATGTGTGAAGAAATAAAACAATCTTCAAACATGAAACACTTCAAAATCAAATATAAAAAGCATGTCTTCACACGATATAGGGATGAAAACGGGTGCGTAAAATGACAGTAGGTGGTTATTGTTGATGTTTTATTTTTTAAATGTGTTACTATTTTTTCTTTTTTGTCTGTTATTGTTGTTTGTTTGTTCATTGTTGTCTCATTATGACTACATGGGTGTATCTGTACTTATGTGTTTGTAAGTTAATAACAAGTTATGTGTGTTAATAATGGTAATAATGAGTTTATAAACTACATTACTATGTGTTATACATACATACATATATATAAATATTATTGTTATATAACTGAATATAGTAAATTAACATAGGGAGAAGGGGTGGGATTTAATAAGCTTTGGCTTCTTCCACACAAATAAGTTTTGAGTCTTGTTGTTGTTTCATTTGTGTTGTTGTCTTGTATTTATTGTTGTTTGTTTGTTTTTAAATGTTCATCTTTTATTTTGTGTTCAAATAAATTCTCAATCAATCAAAAAAAGATTGAATCTAATCTGAAAGGCTAGTTTACATTCTGTTTGTTTAACTGATGAGAGGGAAAACAAGAGCCAATTAACTCTCCTGGATGCCTCTCATAAGAATATGTTACATTATAATCTCTTACACTACTCATTACAGGGGAAAAAGAGGCGTTTAGTAACTTCCTGCAGCTGCAGGTCATTATAAGCCGACTCCACCATGCAGCTTAGGTTAATTGGCGACTCTACATTGCCTGTAGGTGAGAGTGTGAGATGTCTCTATGTGTCAGCCCTGTGATTGACTGCTGACCTGTTCAGAGCGTTCCCCGCCTCCCACCCAATGTCAGCCGTGATTGGCTGTGACCCTCCACTTCTCCGTGACCCTCAGGGATAAGTGGGCAGAGCTGATGTATAGATAGATGAAAAGATTCTTTCTATTCCTCTTCTGTTCTGAGAGGGTTTGCAATATTTGCTGGCCAGCTTCACCACATCCATTAATACGACTGCATGATTGGTGCTAGACTCTTGCAGTGGCGGAAAGTAACAAAGTACATTTACTCAAGTACTCTACTTAAGTACAATTTTGACTTACTTGTACTTTACTTGTGTATTTCCATTTTATGTAACTTTATACTTCTACTTCACTACATTTTAGAGGCAAATATTGTACTTTTTACTCCACTACATTTAGTTGACAGCTTTAGTTACTTTACAGGTCGAGATTTAACATAAAAAAAATACATTTAAAGTGATTTGACTTGTTGTTTTTTAATTAAACCTTGTAACAGTATATTAAGTAGTTAAAACGATCCCTAACTTGATCAAATTACATTTGATTACTTGTGCTGCTTACATAAATACATCATAATATTAATCCAATAATGTACTTGATATATATAAAACAAT